>NW_026610965.1:0-142105 GCF_029499605.1 Hyla sarda | reverse complement strand
TTACACTAATTGTGCACATTGTAAAAATATACTACAGTAATTGTGCACATTGTAAAAATATACTACAGTAATTGTGCACATTGTATAAATATACTGCAGTAATTGTGCACATTGTAAAAATATACTACAGTAATTGTGCACATTGTAAAAATATATTACAGTAATTGTGCACATTGGACAAATATACTTCAGTAATTGTGCACAATTATTGTAAAACTATTTTACACTAATTGTGCACATTGTTAAAATATACAACAGTCAGTGCACATTGTAAAAATTTACTATAGTAATTGTGCACATTGTAAAAATATACTACAGTAATTGTGCACATTGTTAAAATATTTTACACTAATTGAGCACATTGTAAAAATGTACTACAGTAATTGTGCACATTGTAAAACTATACTACAATAATTGTGCACATTGTACAAATATACTACAGTAATTGTAAACAATTATTGTAAAAATATTTTACACTAATTGTGCACATTGTAAAACTATTCTACAGTAATTGTGCACATTGTAAAAATATACAACAGTCAGTGTACATTGTACAAATATACTACAGTAATTGTGAACATTGTACAAATATACTACAGTAATTGTAAACAATTATTGTAAAAATATTTTACACTAATTGTGCACATTGTAAAAATATACTACAGTAATTGTGCACATTGTAAAAATATACTACAGTAATTGTGCACATTGTAAAAATATACAACAGTCAGTGCACATTGTAAAAATATATTACAGTAATTGTGCACATTGGACAAATATACTTCAGTAATTGTGCACAATTATTGTAAAACTATGTTACACTAATTGTGCACATTGTTAAAATATACAACAGTCAGTGCACATTGTAAAAATTTACTATAGTAATTGTGCACATTGTAAAAATATACAACAGTCAGTGTACATTGTACAAATATACTACAGTAATTGTGAACATTGTACAAATATACTACAGTAATTGTAAACAATTATTGTGAAAATATTTTACACTAATTGTGCACATTGTAAAAATATACTACAGTAATTGTGAACATGGTATAAATATACTACACTAATTGTGCACATTGTAAAAATATACAACAGTCAGTGTACATTTTACAAATATACTGCAGTAATTGTGCACATTGTAAAAATATACTACAGTAATTGTGCACATTGTAAAAATATACAACAGTCAGTGCACATTGTAAAAATATATTACAGTAATTGTGCACATTGGACAAATATACTTCAGTAATTGTGCACAATTATTGTAAAACTATTTTACACTAATTGTGCACATTGTTAAAATATACAACAGTCAGTGCACATTGTAAAAATTTACTATAGTAATTGTGCACATTGTAAAAATATACTACAGTAATTGTGCACATTGTTAAAATATTTTACACTAATTGAGCACATTGTAAAAATGTACTACAGTAATTGTGCACATTGTAAAACTATACTACAATAATTGTGCACATTGTACAAATATACTACAGTCAGTGCACATTGTTAAAATATACTACAGTAATTGTGCACATTGTACAAATATATTACAGTAATTGTGCACATTGGACAAATATAATTCAGTAATTGTGCACAATTATTGTAAAACTATTTTACACTAATTGTGCACATTGTTAAAATATACAACAGTAGTTTGCATATTGTAAAAATATACTACAATAATTGTGCACATTGTAAAAATATACTACAGTCAGTGCACATTGTTAAAATATACTACAGTAATTGTGCACATTGTAAACATATACTACAGTGATTGTGCACATTGTATAAATATACTACAGTAATTGTGCACATTGTAAAAATATACAACAGTCAGTGCACATTGTAAAAATATACTACAGTAATTGTGCACATTGTAAAAATATACTACAGTAATTTGCACATTGTAAAAATATACTACAGTAATTGTGCACATTGTAAAAGTATACTACAATAATTGTGCACATTGTAAAAGTATACTACAGTAATTGTGCACATTGTATAAATATACTGCAGTAATTGTGCACATTGTAAAAATATGCAACGGTCAGTGTACGTTGTACAAATATACGACACTTATTGTGCACATTGTAAAAATATACAACAGTCAGTGCACATTATAAAAATATACTACAGTAATTGTGCACATTGTAAAAATATACTACAGTAATTGTGCACATTGTAAAAGTATACTACAGTAATTCTGCACATTGTAAAAATATACAACAGTCAGTGTACATTGTACAAATATACTACAGTAATTCTGCACATTGTATAAATATACTACAGTAATTGTAAACAATTATTGTAAAAATATTTTACACTAATTGTGCACATTGTAAAAATATGCTACAGTAATTGTGCACATTGTAAAAGTATACTACAGTAATTCTGCACATTGTAAAAATATACACCAGTCAGTTTACATTGTTAAAATATACTACAGTAATTGTGCACATTGTAAACATATACTACAGTGATTGTGCACATTGTATAAATATACTACAGTAATTGTGCACATTGTAAAAATATACAACAGTCAGTGCACATTGTAAAAAGATACTACAGTAATTGTGCACATTGTAAAAATATACTACAGTAATTTGCACATTGTAAAAATATACTACAGTAATTGTGCACATTGTAAAAGTATACTACAGTAATTGTGCACATTGTATAAATATACTACAGTAATTATGCACATTGTAAAAATATGCAACGGTCAGTGTACGTTGTACAAATATACGACACTAATTGTGCACATTGTAAAAATATACAACAGTCAGTGCACATTATAAAAATATACTACAGTAATTGTGCACATTGTAAAAATATACAACAGTCAGTGTACATTGTACAAATATACTACAGTATTTGTGAACATTGTACAAATATATTACAGTAATTGTAAACAATTATTGTAAAAATATTTTACACTAATTGTGCACATTGTAAAAATATACTACAGTAATTGTGCACATTGTAAAAATATACTACAGTAATTGTGCACATTGTATAAATATACAGCAGTAATTGTGCACATTGTAAAAATATACTACAGTAATTGTGCACATTGTAAAAATATATTACAGTAATTGTGCACATTGGACAAATATACTTCAGTAATTGTGCACAATTATTGTAAAACTATTTTACACTAATTGTGCACATTGTTAAAATATACAACAGTCAGTGCACATTGTAAAAATTTACTATAGTAATTGTGCACATTGTAAAAATATACTACAGTAATTGTGCACATTGTTAAAATATTTTACACTAATTGAGCACATTGTAAAAATGTACTACAGTAATTGTGCACATTGTAAAACTATACTACAATAATTGTGCACATTGTACAAATATACTACAGTAATTGTAAACAATTATTGTAAAAATATTTTACACTAATTGTGCACATTGTAAAACTATTCTACAGTAATTGTGCACATTGTAAAAATATACAACAGTCAGTGTACATTGTACAAATATACTACAGTAATTGTGAACATTGTACAAATATACTACAGTAATTGTAAACAATTATTGTAAAAATATTTTACACTAATTGTGCACATTGTAAAAATATACTACAGTAATTGTGCACATTGTAAAAATATACTACAGTAATTGTGCACATTGTAAAAATATACAACAGTCAGTGCACATTGTAAAAATATATTACAGTAATTGTGCACATTGGACAAATATACTTCAGTAATTGTGCACAATTATTGTAAAACTATGTTACACTAATTGTGCACATTGTTAAAATATACAACAGTCAGTGCACATTGTAAAAATTTACTATAGTAATTGTGCACATTGTAAAAATATACTACAGTAATTGTGCACATTGTTAAAATATTTTACACTAATTGAGCACATTGTAAAAATGTACTACAGTAATTGTGCACATTGTAAAACTATACTACAATAATTGTGCACATTGTACAAATATACTACAGTAATTGTAAACAATTATTGTAAAAATATTTTACACTAATTGTGCACATTGTAAAACTATACTACAGTAATTGTGCACATTGTAAAAATATACAACAGTCAGTGTACATTGTACAAATATACTACAGTAATTGTGAACATTGTACAAATATACTACAGTAATTGTAAACAATTATTGTAAAAATATTTTACACTAGTTGTGCACATTGTAAAAATATACTACAGTAATTGTGCACATTGTAAAAATATACTACAGTAATTGTGCACATTGTAAAAATATACAACAGTCAGTGCACATTGTAAAAATATATTACAGTAATTGTGCACATTGGACAAATATACTTCAGTAATTGTGCACAATTATTGTAAAACTATGTTACACTAATTGTGCACATTGTTAAAATATACAACAGTCAGTGCACATTGTAAAAATTTACTATAGTAATTGTGCACATTGTAAAAATATACAACAGTCAGTGTACATTGTACAAATATACTACAGTAATTGTGAACATTGTACAAATATACTACAGTAATTGTAAACAATTATTGTAAAAATATTTTACACTAATTGTGCACATTGTAAAAATATACTACAGTAATTGTGCACATTGTAAAAATATACAACAGTCAGTGTACATTGTACAAATATACTACAGTAATTGTGAACATTGTACAAATATACTACAGTAATTGTAAACAATTATTGTAAAAATATTTTACACTAATTGTGCACATTGTAAAAATATACTACAGTAATTGTGCACATTGTAAAAATATACTACAGTAATTGTGCACATTGTAAAAATATACAACAGTCAGTGCACATTGTAAAAATATATTACAGTAATTGTGCACATTGGACAAATATACTTCAGTAATTTTGCACAATTATTGTAAAACTATTTTACACTAATTGTGCACATTGTTAAAATATACAACAGTCAGTGCACATTGTAAACATTTACTATAGTAATTGTGCACATTGTAAAAATATACTACAGTAATTGTGCACATTGTTAAAATATTTTACACTAATTGAGCACATTGTTAAAATATTTTACACTAATTGAGCACATTGTAAAAATGTACTAAAGTAATTGTGCACATTGTAAAACTATACTACAATAATTGTGCACATTGTACAAATATACTACAGTAATTGTAAACAATTATTGTAAAAATATTTTACACTAATTGTGCACATTGTAAAACTATACTACAGTAATTGTGCACATTGTATAAATATACTACACTAATTGTGCACATTGTAAAAATATACAACAGTCAGTGTACATTTTACAAATAAACTACAGTAATTGTGCACATTGTATAAATATACTGCAGTAATTGTGCACATTGTAAAAATATACTACAGTAATTGTGCACATTGTAAAAATATACAACAGTCAGTGCACATTGTAAAAATATATTACAGTAATTGTGCACATTGGACAAATATACTTCAGTAATTGTGCACAATTATTGTAAAACTATGTTACACTAATTGTGCACATTGTTAAAATATACAACAGTCAGTGCACATTGTAAAAATTTACTATAGTAATTGTGCACATTGTAAAAATATACAACAGTCAGTGTACATTGTACAAATATACTACAGTAATTGTGAACATTGTACAAATATACTACAGTAATTGTAAACAATTATTGTGAAAATATTTTACACTAATTGTGCACATTGTAAAAATATACTACAGTAATTGTGAACATGGTATAAATATACTACACTAATTGTGCACATTGTAAAAATATACAACAGTCAGTGTACATTTTACAAATATACTGCAGTAATTGTGCACATTGTAAAAATATACTACAGTAATTGTGCACATTGTAAAAATATACAACAGTCAGTGCACATTGTAAAAATATATTACAGTAATTGTGCACATTGGACAAATATACTTCAGTAATTGTGCACAATTATTGTAAAACTATTTTACACTAATTGTGCACATTGTTAAAATATACAACAGTCAGTGCACATTGTAAAAATTTACTATAGTAATTGTGCACATTGTAAAAATATACTACAGTAATTGTGCACATTGTTAAAATATTTTACACTAATTGAGCACATTGTAAAAATGTACTACAGTAATTGTGCACATTGTAAAACTATACTACAATAATTGTGCACATTGTACAAATATACTACAGTAATTGTAAACAATTATTGTAAAAATATTTTACACTAATTGTGCACATTGTAAAACTATACTACAGTAATTGTGCACATTGTAAAAATATACAACAGTCAGTGTACATTGTACAAATATACTACAGTAATTGTGAACATTGTACAAATATACTACAGTAATTGTAAACAATTATTGTAAAAATATTTTACACTAGTTGTGCACATTGTAAAAATATACTACAGTAATTGTGCACATTGTAAAAATATACTACAGTAATTGTGCACATTGTAAAAATATACAACAGTCAGTGCACATTGTAAAAATATATTACAGTAATTGTGCACATTGGACAAATATACTTCAGTAATTGTGCACAATTATTGTAAAACTATGTTACACTAATTGTGCACATTGTTAAAATATACAACAGTCAGTGCACATTGTAAAAATTTACTATAGTAATTGTGCACATTGTAAAAATATACAACAGTCAGTGTACATTGTACAAATATACTACAGTAATTGTGAACATTGTACAAATATACTACAGTAATTGTAAACAATTATTGTAAAAATATTTTACACTAATTGTGCACATTGTAAAAATATACTACAGTAATTGTGCACATTGTAAAAATATACAACAGTCAGTGTACATTGTACAAATATACTACAGTAATTGTGAACATTGTACAAATATACTACAGTAATTGTAAACAATTATTGTAAAAATATTTTACACTAATTGTGCACATTGTAAAAATATACTACAGTAATTGTGCACATTGTAAAAATATACTACAGTAATTGTGCACATTGTAAAAATATACAACAGTCAGTGCACATTGTAAAAATATATTACAGTAATTGTGCACATTGGACAAATATACTTCAGTAATTTTGCACAATTATTGTAAAACTATTTTACACTAATTGTGCACATTGTTAAAATATACAACAGTCAGTGCACATTGTAAACATTTACTATAGTAATTGTGCACATTGTAAAAATATACTACAGTAATTGTGCACATTGTTAAAATATTTTACACTAATTGAGCACATTGTTAAAATATTTTACACTAATTGAGCACATTGTAAAAATGTACTAAAGTAATTGTGCACATTGTAAAACTATACTACAATAATTGTGCACATTGTACAAATATACTACAGTAATTGTAAACAATTATTGTAAAAATATTTTACACTAATTGTGCACATTGTAAAACTATACTACAGTAATTGTGCACATTGTATAAATATACTACACTAATTGTGCACATTGTAAAAATATACAACAGTCAGTGTACATTTTACAAATAAACTACAGTAATTGTGCACATTGTATAAATATACTGCAGTAATTGTGCACATTGTAAAAATATACTACAGTAATTGTGCACATTGTAAAAATATACAACAGTCAGTGCACATTGTAAAAATATATTACAGTAATTGTGCACATTGGACAAATATACTTCAGTAATTGTGCACAATTATTGTAAAACTATGTTACACTAATTGTGCACATTGTTAAAATATACAACAGTCAGTGCACATTGTAAAAATTTACTATAGTAATTGTGCACATTGTAAAAATATACAACAGTCAGTGTACATTGTACAAATATACTACAGTAATTGTGAACATTGTACAAATATACTACAGTAATTGTAAACAATTATTGTGAAAATATTTTACACTAATTGTGCACATTGTAAAAATATACTACAGTAATTGTGAACATGGTATAAATATACTACACTAATTGTGCACATTGTAAAAATATACAACAGTCAGTGTACATTTTACAAATATACTGCAGTAATTGTGCACATTGTAAAAATATACTACAGTAATTGTGCACATTGTAAAAATATACAACAGTCAGTGCACATTGTAAAAATATATTACAGTAATTGTGCACATTGGACAAATATACTTCAGTAATTGTGCACAATTATTGTAAAACTATTTTACACTAATTGTGCACATTGTTAAAATATACAACAGTCAGTGCACATTGTAAAAATTTACTATAGTAATTGTGCACATTGTAAAAATATACTACAGTAATTGTGCACATTGTTAAAATATTTTACACTAATTGAGCACATTGTAAAAATGTACTACAGTAATTGTGCACATTGTAAAACTATACTACAATAATTGTGCACATTGTACAAATATACTACAGTAATTGTAAACAATTATTGTAAAAATATTTTACACTAATTGTGCACATTGTAAAACTATACTACAGTAATTGTGCACATTGTAAAAATATACAACAGTCAGTGTACATTGTACAAATATACTACAGTAATTGTGAACATTGTACAAATATACTACAGTAATTGTAAACAATTATTGTAAAAATATTTTACACTAGTTGTGCACATTGTAAAAATATACTACAGTAATTGTGCACATTGTAAAAATATACTACAGTAATTGTGCACATTGTAAAAATATACAACAGTCAGTGCACATTGTAAAAATATATTACAGTAATTGTGCACATTGGACAAATATACTTCAGTAATTGTGCACAATTATTGTAAAACTATGTTACACTAATTGTGCACATTGTTAAAATATACAACAGTCAGTGCACATTGTAAAAATTTACTATAGTAATTGTGCACATTGTAAAAATATACAACAGTCAGTGTACATTGTACAAATATACTACAGTAATTGTGAACATTGTACAAATATACTACAGTAATTGTAAACAATTATTGTAAAAATATTTTACACTAATTGTGCACATTGTAAAAATATACTACAGTAATTGTGCACATTGTAAAAATATACAACAGTCAGTGTACATTGTACAAATATACTACAGTAATTGTGAACATTGTACAAATATACTACAGTAATTGTAAACAATTATTGTAAAAATATTTTACACTAATTGTGCACATTGTAAAAATATACTACAGTAATTGTGCACATTGTAAAAATATACTACAGTAATTGTGCACATTGTAAAAATATACAACAGTCAGTGCACATTGTAAAAATATATTACAGTAATTGTGCACATTGGACAAATATACTTCAGTAATTTTGCACAATTATTGTAAAACTATTTTACACTAATTGTGCACATTGTTAAAATATACAACAGTCAGTGCACATTGTAAACATTTACTATAGTAATTGTGCACATTGTAAAAATATACTACAGTAATTGTGCACATTGTTAAAATATTTTACACTAATTGAGCACATTGTTAAAATATTTTACACTAATTGAGCACATTGTAAAAATGTACTACAGTAATTGTGCACATTGTAAAACTATACTACAATAATTGTGCACATTGTACAAATATACTACAGTAATTGTAAACAATTATTGTAAAAATATTTTACACTAATTGTGCACATTGTAAAACTATACTACAGTAATTGTGCACATTGTATAAATATACTACACTAATTGTGCACATTGTAAAAATATACAACAGTCAGTGTACATTTTACAAATAAACTACAGTAATTGTGCACATTGTATAAATATACTGCAGTAATTGTGCACATTGTAAAAATATACTACAGTAATTGTGCACATTGTAAAAATATACAACAGTCAGTGCACATTGTAAAAATATATTACAGTAATTGTGCACATTGGACAAATATACTTCAGTAATTTTGCACAATTATTGTAAAACTATTTTACACTAATTGTGCACATTGTTAAAATATACAACAGTCAGTGCACATTGTAAACATTTACTATAGTAATTGTGCACATTGTAAAAATATACTACAGTAATTGTGCACATTGTTAAAATATTTTACACTAATTGAGCACATTGTTAAAATATTTTACACTAATTGAGCACATTGTAAAAATGTACTACAGTAATTGTGCACATTGTAAAACTATACTACAATAATTGTGCACATTGTACAAATATACTACAGTAATTGTAAACAATTATTGTAAAAATATTTTACACTAATTGTGCACATTGTAAAACTATACTACAGTAATTGTGCACATTGTAAAAATATACAACAGTCAGTGTACATTGTACAAATATACTAGAGTAATTGTGAACATTGTACAAATATACTACAGTAATTGTAAACAATTATTGTAAAAATATTTTACACTAATTGTGCACATTGTAAAAATATACTACAGTAATTGTGAACATTGTATAAATATACTACAGTAATTGTGCACATTGTAAAAATATACAACAGTCACTGTACATTTTACAAATATACTACAGTAATTGTGCACATTGTAAAAATATACTACAGTAATTGTGCACATTGTAAAAATATACAACAGTCAGTGCACATTGTAAAAATATATTACAGTAATTGTGCACATTGGACAAATATACTTCAGTAATTGTGCACAATTATTGTAAAACTATTTTACACTAATTGTGAACATTGTTAAAATATACAACAGTCAGTGCACATTGTAAAAATTTACTATAGTAATTGTGCACATTGTAAAAATATAGTACAGTAATTGTGCACATTGTTAAAATATTTTACACTAATTGAGCACATTGTAAAAATGTACTACAGTAATTGTGCACATTGTAAAACTATACTACAATAATTGTGCACATTGTACAAATATACTACAGTAATTGTAAACAATTATTGTTAAAGTATTTTACACTAATTGTGCACATTGTAAAACTATACTACAGTAATTGTGCACATTGTAAAAATATACAACAGTCAGTGTACATTGTACAAATATACTACAGTAATTGTGAACATTGTACAAATATACTACAGTAATTGTAAACAATTATTGTAAAAATATTTTACACTAATTGTGCACATTGTAAAAATATACTACAGTAATTGTGCACATTGTATAAATATACTACACTAATTGTGCACATTGTAAAAATATACAACAGTCAGTGTACATTTTACAAATAAACTACAGTAATTGTGCACATTGTATAAATATACTGCAGTAATTGTGCACATTGTAAAAATATACTACAGTAATTGTGCACATTGTAAAAATATATTACAGTAATTGTGCACATTGGACAAATATACTTCAGTAATTGTGCACAATTATTGTAAAACTATTTTACACTAATTGTGCACATTGTTAAAATATACAACAGTCAGTGCACATTGTAAAAATATACTACAGTAATTGTACACATTGTAAAAAATATACCACAGTAGTTTGCATATTGTAAAAATATACTACAGTAATTGTGCACATTGTAAAAATATACTACAGTCAGTGCACATTGTTAAAATATACTACAGTAATTGTGCACATTGTAAACATATACTACAGTGATTGTGCACATTGTATAAATATACTACAGTAATTGTGCACATTGTAAAAATATACAACAGTCAGTGCACATTGTAAAAATATACTACAGTAATTGTGCACATTGTAAAAATATACTACAGTAATTTGCACATTGTAAAAATATACTACAGTAATTGTGCACATTGTAAAAGTATACTACAGTAATTGTGCACATTGTATAAATATACTACAGTAATTGTGCACATTGTAAAAATATACTACAGTAATTTGCACATTGTAAAAATATACTACAGTAATTGTGCACATTGTAAAAGTATACTACAGTAATTGTGCACATTGTATAAATATACGACAGTAATTGTGCACATTGTAAAAATATGCAACGGTCAGTGTACGTTGTACAAATATACGACACTTATTGTGCACATTGTAAAAATATACAACAGTCAGTGCACATTATAAAAATATACTACAGTAATTGTGCACATTGTAAAAATATACTACAGTAATTGTGCACATTGTAAAAATATACAACAGTCAGTGTACATTGTACAAATATACTACAGTAATTGTGCACGTTGTATAAATATACTACAGTAATTGTAAACAATTATTGTAAAAATATTTTACACTAATTGTGCACATTGTAAAAATATGCTACAGTAATTGTGCACATTGTAAAAGTATACTACAGTAATTCTGCACATTGTAAAAATATACACCAGTCAGTGTACATTGTACAAATATACTACAGTAATTGTGCACATTGTACAAATATACTACAGTAATTGTAAACAATTATTGTAAAAATATTTTACACTAATTGTGCACATTGTAAAACTATACTACAGTAATTGTGCACATTGTATAAATATACTACACTAATTGTGCACATTGTAAAAATATACAACAGTCAGTGTACATTTTACAAATAAACTACAGTAATTGTGCACATTGTATAAATATACTGCAGTAATTGTGCACATTGTAAAAATATACTACAGTAATTGTGCACATTGTAAAAATATACAACAGTCAGTGCACATTGTAAAAATATATTACAGTAATTGTGCACATTGGACAAATATACTTCAGTAATTGTGCACAATTATTGTAAAACTATGTTACACTAATTGTGCACATTGTTAAAATATACAACAGTCAGTGCACATTGTAAAAATTTACTATAGTAATTGTGCACATTGTAAAAATATACAACAGTCAGTGTACATTGTACAAATATACTACAGTAATTGTGAACATTGTACAAATATACTACAGTAATTGTAAACAATTATTGTGAAAATATTTTACACTAATTGTGCACATTGTAAAAATATACTACAGTAATTGTGAACATGGTATAAATATACTACACTAATTGTGCACATTGTAAAAATATACAACAGTCAGTGTACATTTTACAAATATACTGCAGTAATTGTGCACATTGTAAAAATATACTACAGTAATTGTGCACATTGTAAAAATATACAACAGTCAGTGCACATTGTAAAAATATATTACAGTAATTGTGCACATTGGACAAATATACTTCAGTAATTGTGCACAATTATTGTAAAACTATTTTACACTAATTGTGCACATTGTTAAAATATACAACAGTCAGTGCACATTGTAAAAATTTACTATAGTAATTGTGCACATTGTAAAAATATACTACAGTAATTGTGCACATTGTTAAAATATTTTACACTAATTGAGCACATTGTAAAAATGTACTACAGTAATTGTGCACATTGTAAAACTATACTACAATAATTGTGCACATTGTACAAATATACTACAGTAATTGTAAACAATTATTGTAAAAATATTTTACACTAATTGTGCACATTGTAAAACTATACTACAGTAATTGTGCACATTGTAAAAATATACAACAGTCAGTGTACATTGTACAAATATACTACAGTAATTGTGAACATTGTACAAATATACTACAGTAATTGTAAACAATTATTGTAAAAATATTTTACACTAGTTGTGCACATTGTAAAAATATACTACAGTAATTGTGCACATTGTAAAAATATACTACAGTAATTGTGCACATTGTAAAAATATACAACAGTCAGTGCACATTGTAAAAATATATTACAGTAATTGTGCACATTGGACAAATATACTTCAGTAATTGTGCACAATTATTGTAAAACTATGTTACACTAATTGTGCACATTGTTAAAATATACAACAGTCAGTGCACATTGTAAAAATTTACTATAGTAATTGTGCACATTGTAAAAATATACAACAGTCAGTGTACATTGTACAAATATACTACAGTAATTGTGAACATTGTACAAATATACTACAGTAATTGTAAACAATTATTGTAAAAATATTTTACACTAATTGTGCACATTGTAAAAATATACTACAGTAATTGTGCACATTGTAAAAATATACAACAGTCAGTGTACATTGTACAAATATACTACAGTAATTGTGAACATTGTACAAATATACTACAGTAATTGTAAACAATTATTGTAAAAATATTTTACACTAATTGTGCACATTGTAAAAATATACTACAGTAATTGTGCACATTGTAAAAATATACTACAGTAATTGTGCACATTGTAAAAATATACAACAGTCAGTGCACATTGTAAAAATATATTACAGTAATTGTGCACATTGGACAAATATACTTCAGTAATTTTGCACAATTATTGTAAAACTATTTTACACTAATTGTGCACATTGTTAAAATATACAACAGTCAGTGCACATTGTAAACATTTACTATAGTAATTGTGCACATTGTAAAAATATACTACAGTAATTGTGCACATTGTTAAAATATTTTACACTAATTGAGCACATTGTTAAAATATTTTACACTAATTGAGCACATTGTAAAAATGTACTACAGTAATTGTGCACATTGTAAAACTATACTACAATAATTGTGCACATTGTACAAATATACTACAGTAATTGTAAACAATTATTGTAAAAATATTTTACACTAATTGTGCACATTGTAAAACTATACTACAGTAATTGTGCACATTGTATAAATATACTACACTAATTGTGCACATTGTAAAAATATACAACAGTCAGTGTACATTTTACAAATAAACTACAGTAATTGTGCACATTGTATAAATATACTGCAGTAATTGTGCACATTGTAAAAATATACTACAGTAATTGTGCACATTGTAAAAATATACAACAGTCAGTGCACATTGTAAAAATATATTACAGTAATTGTGCACATTGGACAAATATACTTCAGTAATTTTGCACAATTATTGTAAAACTATTTTACACTAATTGTGCACATTGTTAAAATATACAACAGTCAGTGCACATTGTAAACATTTACTATAGTAATTGTGCACATTGTAAAAATATACTACAGTAATTGTGCACATTGTTAAAATATTTTACACTAATTGAGCACATTGTTAAAATATTTTACACTAATTGAGCACATTGTAAAAATGTACTACAGTAATTGTGCACATTGTAAAACTATACTACAATAATTGTGCACATTGTACAAATATACTACAGTAATTGTAAACAATTATTGTAAAAATATTTTACACTAATTGTGCACATTGTAAAACTATACTACAGTAATTGTGCACATTGTAAAAATATACAACAGTCAGTGTACATTGTACAAATATACTAGAGTAATTGTGAACATTGTACAAATATACTACAGTAATTGTAAACAATTATTGTAAAAATATTTTACACTAATTGTGCACATTGTAAAAATATACTACAGTAATTGTGAACATTGTATAAATATACTACAGTAATTGTGCACATTGTAAAAATATACAACAGTCACTGTACATTTTACAAATATACTACAGTAATTGTGCACATTGTAAAAATATACTACAGTAATTGTGCACATTGTAAAAATATACAACAGTCAGTGCACATTGTAAAAATATATTACAGTAATTGTGCACATTGGACAAATATACTTCAGTAATTGTGCACAATTATTGTAAAACTATTTTACACTAATTGTGAACATTGTTAAAATATACAACAGTCAGTGCACATTGTAAAAATTTACTATAGTAATTGTGCACATTGTAAAAATATAGTACAGTAATTGTGCACATTGTTAAAATATTTTACACTAATTGAGCACATTGTAAAAATGTACTACAGTAATTGTGCACATTGTAAAACTATACTACAATAATTGTGCACATTGTACAAATATACTACAGTAATTGTAAACAATTATTGTTAAAGTATTTTACACTAATTGTGCACATTGTAAAACTATACTACAGTAATTGTGCACATTGTAAAAATATACAACAGTCAGTGTACATTGTACAAATATACTACAGTAATTGTGAACATTGTACAAATATACTACAGTAATTGTAAACAATTATTGTAAAAATATTTTACACTAATTGTGCACATTGTAAAAATATACTACAGTAATTGTGCACATTGTATAAATATACTACACTAATTGTGCACATTGTAAAAATATACAACAGTCAGTGTACATTTTACAAATAAACTACAGTAATTGTGCACATTGTATAAATATACTGCAGTAATTGTGCACATTGTAAAAATATACTACAGTAATTGTGCACATTGTAAAAATATATTACAGTAATTGTGCACATTGGACAAATATACTTCAGTAATTGTGCACAATTATTGTAAAACTATTTTACACTAATTGTGCACATTGTTAAAATATACAACAGTCAGTGCACATTGTAAAAATATACTACAGTAATTGTACACATTGTAAAAAATATACCACAGTAGTTTGCATATTGTAAAAATATACTACAGTAATTGTGCACATTGTAAAAATATACTACAGTCAGTGCACATTGTTAAAATATACTACAGTAATTGTGCACATTGTAAACATATACTACAGTGATTGTGCACATTGTATAAATATACTACAGTAATTGTGCACATTGTAAAAATATACAACAGTCAGTGCACATTGTAAAAATATACTACAGTAATTGTGCACATTGTAAAAATATACTACAGTAATTTGCACATTGTAAAAATATACTACAGTAATTGTGCACATTGTAAAAGTATACTACAGTAATTGTGCACATTGTATAAATATACTACAGTAATTGTGCACATTGTAAAAATATACTACAGTAATTTGCACATTGTAAAAATATACTACAGTAATTGTGCACATTGTAAAAGTATACTACAGTAATTGTGCACATTGTATAAATATACGACAGTAATTGTGCACATTGTAAAAATATGCAACGGTCAGTGTACGTTGTACAAATATACGACACTTATTGTGCACATTGTAAAAATATACAACAGTCAGTGCACATTATAAAAATATACTACAGTAATTGTGCACATTGTAAAAATATACTACAGTAATTGTGCACATTGTAAAAATATACAACAGTCAGTGTACATTGTACAAATATACTACAGTAATTGTGCACGTTGTATAAATATACTACAGTAATTGTAAACAATTATTGTAAAAATATTTTACACTAATTGTGCACATTGTAAAAATATGCTACAGTAATTGTGCACATTGTAAAAGTATACTACAGTAATTCTGCACATTGTAAAAATATACACCAGTCAGTGTACATTGTACAAATATACTACAGTAATTGTGCACATTGTACAAATATACTACAGTAATTGTAAACAATTATTGTAAAAATATTTTACACTAATTGTGCACATTTTAAAAATATACTACATTAATTGTGCACATTGTAAAAATATACTACAGTAATTTGCACATTGTAAAAATATACTACAGTAATTGTGCACATTGTAAAAATATGCAACGGTCAGTGTACGTTGTACAAATATACGACACTAATTGTGCACATTGTAAAAATATACAACAGTCAGTGCACATTATAAAAATATACTACAGTAATTGTGCACATTGTAAAAATATACAACAGTCAGTGCACATTGTATATATATACTACAGTAATTGTGCACATTGTTAAAATATTTTACACTAATTGTGCACATTGTAAAAATATACAACAGTCAGTGCACATTGTAAAAATATACTACAGTAATTGTGCACATTGTAAAAATATACTACAGTAATTGTGCACATTGTTAAAATATTTAACACTAATTGAGCACATTGTAAAAATGAACTACAGAAATTGTGCACATTGTAAAACTATACTACAATAATTGTGCACATTGTACAAATATACTACAGTAAATGTAAACAATTATTGTAAAAATATTTTACACTAATTGTGCACATTGTAAAACTATACTACAATAATTGTGCACATTGTAAAAATATACAACAGTCAGTGTACATTGTACAAATATACTACAGTAATTGTGAACATTGTACAAATATACTACAGTAATTGTAAACAATTATTGTAAAAATATTTTACACTTATTGTGCACATTGTAAAAATATACTACAGTAATTGTGCACATTGTAAAAATATACAACAGTCAGTGTACATTGTACAAATATACTACAGTAATTGTGAACATTGTACAAATATACTACAGTAATTGTAAACAATTATTGTAAAAATATTTTACACTTATTGTGCATATTGTATAAATATACTACAGTAATTGTGCACATTGTAAAAATATACAACAGTCAGTGCACATTGTAAAAATATACTACAGTAATTGTGCACATTGTAAAAATATACTACAGTAATTGTGCACATTGTTAAAATATTTAACACTAATTGAGCACATTGAAAAAATGTACTACAGTAATTGTGCACATTGTAAAACTATACTACAATAATTGTGCACAGTGTACAAATATACTACAGTAATTGTAAACAATTATTGTAAAAATATTTTACACTAATTGTGCACATTGTAAAACTATACTACAGTAATTGTGCACATTGTAAAAATATACAACAGTCAGTGTACATTGTACAAATATACTACAGTAATTGTGAACATTGTACAAATATACTACAGTAATTGTAAACAATTATTGTGAAAATATTTTACACTAATTGTGCACATTGTAAAAATATACTACAGTAATTGTGAACATTGTATAAATATACTAAACTAATTGTGCACATTGTAAAAATATACAACAGTCAGTGTACATTTTACAAATATACTGCAGTAATTGTGCACATTGTAAAAATATATTACAGTAATTGTGCACATTGGACAAATATACTTCAGTAATTGTGCACAATTATTGTAAAACTATTTTACACTAATTGTGTACATTGTTAAAATATACAACAGTAGTTTGCATATTGTAAAAATATACTACAGTAATTGTGCACATTGTAAAAATATACTACAGTCAGTGCACATTGTTAAAATATACTACAGTAATTGTGCACATTGTACACATATACTACAGTGATTGTGCACATTGTATAAATATACTACAGTAATTGTGCACATTGTAAAAATATACAACAGTCAGTGCACATTGTAAAAATATACTACAGTAATTGTGCACATTGTAAAAATATACTACAGTAATTTGCACATTGTAAAAATATACTACAGTAATTGTGCACATTGTAAAAGTATACTACAGTAATTGTGCACATTGTATAAATATACTACAGTAATTGTGCACATTGTAAAAATATGCAACGGTCAGTGTACGTTGTACAAATATACTACAGTAATTCTGCACATTGTAAAAATATACACCAGTCAGTTTACATTGTTAAAATATACTACAGTAATTGTGCACATTGTAAACATATACTACAGTGATTGTGCATATTGTATAAATATACTACAGTAATTGTGCACATTGTAAAAATATACAACAGTCAGTGCACATTGTAAAAATATACTACAGTAATTGTGCACATTGTAAAAATATACTACAGTAATTTGCACATTGTAAAAATATACTACAGTAATTGTGCACATTGTTAAAATATTTTACACTAATTGAGCACATTGTAAAAATGTACTACAGTAATTGTGCACATTGTAAAACTATACTACAATAATTGTGCACATTGTAAAAATATACTACAGTAATTGTGCACATTGTAAAAATATACTACAGTAATTGTGCACATTGTAAAAATATACAACAGTCAGTGCACATTGTAAAAATATATTACAATAATTGTGCACATTGGACAAATATACTTCAGGAATTGTGCACAATTATTGTAAAACTATGTTACACTAATTGTGCACATTGTTAAAATATACAACAGTCAGTGCACATTGTAAAAATTTACTATAGTAATTGTGCACATTGTAAAAATATACTACAGTAATTGTGCACATTGTTAAAATATTTTACACTAATTGAGCACATTGTAAAAATGTACTACAGTAATTGTGCACATTGTAAAACTATACTACAATAATTGTGCACATTGTACAAATATACTTCAGTAATTGTAAACAATTATTGTTAAAGTATTTTACACTAATTGTGCACATTGTAAAACTATACTACAGTAATTGTGCACATTGTAAAAATATACAACAGTCAGTGTACATTGTACAAATATACTACAGTAATTGTGAACATTGTACAAATATACTACAGTAATTGTAAACAATTATTGTAAAAATATTTTACACTAATTGTGCACATTGTAAAAATATACTACAGTAATTGTGCACATTGTATAAATATACTACACTAATTGTGCACATTGTAAAAATATACAACAGTCAGTGTACATTTTACAAATAAACTACAGTAATTGTGCACATTGTATAAATATACTGCAGTAATTGTGCACATTGTAAAAATATACTACAGTAATTGTGCACATTGTAAAAATATACAACAGTCAGTGCACATTGTAAAAATATATTACAGTAATTGTGCACATTGGACAAATATAATTCAGTAATTTTGCACAATTATTGTAAAACTATTTTACACTAATTGTGCACAGTGTTAAAATATACAACAGTCAGTGCACATTGTAAACATTTACTATAGTAATTGTGCACATTGTAAAAATATACTACAGTAATTGTGCACATTGTAAAAATATACAACAGTCAGTGTACATTGTACAAATATACTAGAGTAATTGTGAACATTGTACAAATATACTACAGTAATTGTAAACAATTATTGTAAAAATATTTTACACTAATTGTGCACATTGTAAAAATATACTACAGTAATTGTGCACATTGTATAAATATACTACACTAATTGTGCACATTGTAAAAATATACAACAGTCAGTGTACATTTTACAAATATACTACAGTAATTGTGCACATTGTAAAAATATACTGCAGTAATTGTGCACATTGTAAAAATATACTACAGTAATTGTGCACATTGTAAAAATATACAACAGTCAGTGCACATTGTAAAAATATATTACAGTAATTGTGCACATTGGACAAATATACTTCAGTAATTGTGCACAATTATTGTAAAACTATTTTACACTAATTGTGCACATTGTTAAAATATACAACAGTCAGTGCACATTGTAAAAATTTACTATAGTAATTGTGCACATTGTAAAAATATACTACAGTAATTGTGCACATTGTTAAAATATTTTACACTAATTGAGCACATTGTAAAAATGTACTACAGTAATTGTGCACATTGTAAAACTATACTACAATAATTGTGCACATTGTACAAATATACTACAGTAATTGTAAACAATTATTGTAAAAATATTTTACACTAATTGTGCACATTGTAAAACTATTCTACAGTAATTGTGCACATTGTAAAAATATACAACAGTCAGTGTACATTGTACAAATATACTACAGTAATTGTGAACATTGTACAAATATACTACAGTAATTGTAAACAATTATTGTAAAAATATTTTACACTAATTGTGCACATTGTAAAAATATACTACAGTAGTTTGCGTATTGTAAAAATATACTACAGTAATTGTGCACATTGTAAAAATATACTACAGTCAGTGCACATTGTTAAAATATACTACAGTAATTGTGCACATTGAAAACATATACTACAGTGATTGTGCACATTGTATAAATATACTACAGTAATTGTGCACATTGTAAAAATATATTACAGTAATTGTGCACATTGGACAAATATACTTCAGTAATTGTGCACAATTATTGTAAAACTATTTTACACTAATTGTGCACATTGTTAAAATATACAACAGTAGTTTGCATATTGTAAAAATATACTACAGTAATTGTGCACATTGTAAAAATATACTACAGTCAGTGCACATTGTTAAAATATACTACAGTAATTGTGCACATTGTAAACATATACTACAGTGATTGTGCACATTGTATAAATATACTACAGTAATTGTGCACATTGTAAAAATATACAACAGTCAGTGCACATTGTAAAAATATACTACAGTAATTGTGCACATTGTACAAATATACTACAGTAATTGTAAACAATTATTGTAAAAATATTTTACACTAATTGTGCACATTGTAAAACTATACTACAGTAATTGTGCACATTGTAAAAATATACAACAGTCAGTGTACATTGTACAAATATACTAGAGTAATTGTGAACATTGTACAAATATACTACAGTAATTGTAAACAATTATTGTAAAAATATTTTACACTAATTGTGCACATTGTAAAAATATACTACAGTAATTGTGCACATTGTATAAATATACTACACTAATTGTGCACATTGTAAAAATATACAACAGTCAGTGTACATTTTACAAATATACTACAGTAATTGTGCACATTGTAAAAATATACTGCAGTAATTGTGCACATTGTAAAAATATACTACAGTAATTGTGCACATTGTAAAAATATACAACAGTCAGTGCACATTGTAAAAATATATTACAGTAATTGTGCACATTGGACAAATATACTTCAGTAATTGTGCACAATTATTGTAAAACTATTTTACACTAATTGTGCACATTGTTAAAATATACAACAGTCAGTGCACATTGTAAAAATTTACTATAGTAATTGTGCACATTGTAAAAATATACTACAGTAATTGTGCACATTGTTAAAATATTTTACACTAATTGAGCACATTGTAAAAATGTACTACAGTAATTGTGCACATTGTAAAACTATACTACAATAATTGTGCACATTGTACAAATATACTACAGTAATTGTAAACAATTATTGTAAAAATATTTTACACTAATTGTGCACATTGTAAAACTATTCTACAGTAATTGTGCACATTGTAAAAATATACAACAGTCAGTGTACATTGTACAAATATACTACAGTAATTGTGAACATTGTACAAATATACTACAGTAATTGTAAACAATTATTGTAAAAATATTTTACACTAATTGTGCACATTGTAAAAATATACTACAGTAGTTTGCGTATTGTAAAAATATACTACAGTAATTGTGCACATTGTAAAAATATACTACAGTCAGTGCACATTGTTAAAATATACTACAGTAATTGTGCACATTGAAAACATATACTACAGTGATTGTGCACATTGTATAAATATACTACAGTAATTGTGCACATTGTAAAAATATATTACAGTAATTGTGCACATTGGACAAATATACTTCAGTAATTGTGCACAATTATTGTAAAACTATTTTACACTAATTGTGCACATTGTTAAAATATACAACAGTAGTTTGCATATTGTAAAAATATACTACAGTAATTGTGCACATTGTAAAAATATACTACAGTCAGTGCACATTGTTAAAATATACTACAGTAATTGTGCACATTGTAAACATATACTACAGTGATTGTGCACATTGTATAAATATACTACAGTAATTGTGCACATTGTAAAAATATACAACAGTCAGTGCACATTGTAAAAATATACTACAGTAATTGTGCACATTGTAAAAGTATACTACAGTAATTGTGCACATTGTATAAATATACTACAGTAATTGTGCACATTGTAAAAATATGCAACGGTCAGTGTACGTTGTACAAATATACGACACTTATTGTGCACATTGTAAAAATATACAACAGTCAGTGCACATTATAAAAATATACTACAGTAATTGTGCACATTGTAAAAATATACTACAGTAATTGTGCACATTGTAAAAGTATACTACAGTAATTCTGCACATTGTAAAAATATACAACAGTCAGTGTACATTGTACAAATATACTACAGTAATTCTGCACATTGTATAAATATACTACAGTAATTGTAAACAATTATTCTAAAAATATTTTACACTAATTGTGCACATTGTAAAAATATGCTACAGTAATTGTGCACATTGTAAAAGTATACTACAGTAATTCTGCACATTGTAAAAATATACACCAGTCAGTTTCCATTGTTAAAATATACACAGTAATTGTGCACATTGTAAACATATACTACAGTAATTGTGCACATTGTAAAAATATACAACAGTCAGTGTACATTGTACAAATATACTACAGTAATTGTGAACATTGTACAAATATACTACAGTAATTGTAAACAATTATTGTAAAAATATTTTACACTAATTGTGCACATTGTAAAAATATACTACAGTAATTGTGCACATTGTAAAAATATACTACAGTAATTGTGCACATTGTAAAAATATACTACAGTAACTTTGCACATTGTAAAAATATACTACAGTAACTGTGCACATTGTATAAATATACTGCAGTAATTGTGCACATTGTAAAAATATACAACAGTCAGTGCACATTGTAAAAATATATTACAGTAATTGTGCACATTGGACAAATATACTTCAGTAATTGTGCACAATTATTGTAAAACTATGTTACACTAATTGTGCACATTGTTAAAATATACAACAGTCAGTGCACATTGTAAAAATTTACTATAGTAATTGTGCACATTGTAAAAATATACAACAGTCAGTGTACATTGTACAAATATACTACAGTAATTGTGAACATTGTACAAATATACTACAGTAATTGTAAACAATTATTGTGAAAATATTTTACACTAATTGTGCACATTGTAAAAATATACTACAGTAATTGTGAACATTGTATAAATATACTACACTAATTGTGCACATTGTTAAAATATACAACAGTCAGTGCACATTGTAAAAATATACTACAGTAATTGTACACATTGTAAAAATATACCACAGTAGTTTGCATATTGTAAAAATATACTACAGTAATTGTGCACATTGTAAAAATATACTACATTCAGTGCACATTGTTAAAATATACTACAGTAATTGTGCACATTGTAAACATATACTACAGTGATTGTGCACATTGTATAAATATACTACAGTAATTGTGCACATTGTAAAAATATACAACAGTCAGTGCACATTGTAAAAATATACTACAGTAATTGTGAACATTGTAAAAATATACTACAGTAATTTGCACATTGTAAAAATATACTACAGTAATTGTGCACATTGTAAAAGTATACTACAGTAATTGTGCACATTGTATAAATATACTACAGTAATTGTGCACATTGTAAAAATATACTACAGTAATTTGCACATTGTAAAAATATACTACAGTAATTGTGCACATTGTAAAAGTATACTACAGTAATTGTGCACATTGTATAAATATACGACAGTAATTGTGCACATTGTAAAAATATGCAACGGTCAGTGTACGTTGTACAAATATACGACACTTATTGTGCACATTGTAAAAATATACAACAGTCAGTGCACATTATAAAAATATACTACAGTAATTGTGCACATTGTAAAAATATACTACAGTAATTGTGCACATTGTAAAAGTATACTACAGTAATTCTGCACATTGTAAAAATATACAACAGTCAGTGTACATTGTACAAATATACTACAGTAATTGTGCACATTGTATAAATATACTACAGTAATTGTAAACAATTATTGTAAAAATATTTTACACTAATTGTGCACATTGTAAAAATATGCTATAGTAATTGTGCACATTGTAAAAGTATACTACAGTAATTCTGCACATTGTAAAAATATACACCAGTCAGTGTACATTGTACAAATATACTACAGTAATTGTGCACATTGTACAAATATACTACAGTAATTGTAAACAATTATTGTAAAAATATTTTACACTAATTGTGCACATTTTAAAAATATACTACATTAATTGTGCACATTGTAAAAATATACTACAGTAATTTGCACATTGTAAAAATATACTACAGTAATTGTGCACATTGTAAAAATATGCAACGGTCAGTGTACGTTGTACAAATATACGACACTAATTGTGCACATTGTAAAAATATGCTATAGTAATTGTGCACATTGTAAAAGTATACTACAGTAATTCTGCACATTGTAAAAATATACACCAGTCAGTGTACATTGTACAAATATACTACAGTAATTGTGAACATTGTACAAATATACTACAGTAATTGTAAACAATTATTGTAAAAATATTTTACACTAATTGTGCACATTGTAAAAATATACTACAGTAATTGTGCACATCGTAAAAATATACTACAGTAATTGTGCACATTGTAAAAATATACAACAGTCAGTGCACATTGTAAAAATATATTACAGTAATTGTGCACATTGGACAAATATACTTCAGTAATTGTGCACAATTATTGTAAAACTATGTTACACTAATTGTGCACATTGTTAAAATATACAACAGTCAGTGCACATTGTAAAAATTTACTATAGTAATTGTACACATTGTAAAAATATACAACAGTCAGTGTACATTGTACAAATATACTACAGTAATTGTGAACATTGTACAAATATACTACAGTAATTGTAAACAATTATTGTGAAAATATTTTACACTAATTGTGCACATTGTAAAAATATACTACAGTAATTGTGAACATGGTATAACTATACTACACTAATTGTGCACATTGTAAAAATATACAACAGTCAGTGTACATTTTACAAATATACTGCAGTAATTGTGCACATTGTAAAAATATACTACAGTAATTGTGCACATTGTAAAAATATTCAACAGTCAGTGCACATTGTAAAAATATATTACAGTAATTGTGCACATTGGACAAATATACTTCAGTAATTGTGCACAATTATTGTAAAACTATTTTACACTAATTGTGCACATTGTTAAAATATACAACAGTCAGTGCACATTGTAAAAATTTACTATAGTAATTGTGCACATTGTAAAAATATACTACAGTAATTGTGCACATTGTTAAAATATTTTACACTAATTGAGCACATTGTAAAAATGTACTACAGTAATTGTGCACATTGTAAAACTATACTACAATAATTGTGCACATTGTACAAATATACTACAGTAATTGTAAACAATTATTGTAAAAATATTTTACACTAATTGTGCACATTGTAAAACTATTCTACAGTAATTGTGCACATTGTAAAAATATACAACAGTCAGTGTAAATATACTACAGTAATTGTGAACATTGTACAAATATACTACAGTAATTGTAAACAATTATTGTAAAAATATTTTACACTAATTGTGCACATTGTAAAAATATACTACAGTAGTTTTGCGTATTGTAAAAATATACTACAGTAATTGTGCACATTGTAAAAATATACTACAGTCAGTGCACATTGTTAAAAATATACTACAGTAATTGTGCACATTGAAAACATATACTACAGTGATTGTGCACATTGTATAAATATACTACAGTAATTGTGCACATTGTAAAAATATATTACAGTAATTGTGCACATTGGACAAATATACTTCAGTAATTGTGCACAGATTCTTGTAAAACTATTTTACACTAATTGTGCACATTGTTAAAATATACAACAGTAGTTTGCATATTGTAAAAATATACTACAGTAATTGTGCACATTGTAAAAATATACTACAGTCAGTGCACATTGTTAAAATATACTACAGTATTGTGCACATTGTAAACATATACTACAGTGATTGTGCACATTGTAGTAAATATACTACAGTAATTGTGCACATTGTAAAAATATACAACAGTCAGTGCACATTGTAAAAATATACTAACAGTAATTGTGCACATTGTAAAAGTATACTACAGTAATTGTGCACATTGTATAAATATACTACAGTAATTGTGCACATTGTAAAAAATATGCAACGGTCAGTGTACGTTGCTACAAATATACGACACTTATTGTGCACATTGTAAAAATATACAACAGTCAGTGCACATTATAAAAATATACTACAGTAATTGTGCACATTTGTACAAAATATACTACAGTAATTGTGCACATTGTAAAAGTATACTACAGTAATTCTGCACATTGTAAAAATATACAACAGTCCAGTGTACATTGTACAAATATACTACAGTAATTCTGCACATTGTATAAATATACTACAGTAATTGTAAACAATTATTCTAAAAATATTTTACACTAATTGTGCACATTGTAAAAATATGCTACAGTAATTGTGCACATTGTAAAAGTATACTACAGTAATTCTGCACATTGTAAAAATTATACACCAGTCAGTTTCCATTGTTAAAATATACTACAGTAATTGTGCACATTGTAAACATATACTACAGTAATTGTGCACATTGTAAAAATATACAACATGTCAGTGTACATTGTACAAATTATACTACAGTAATTGTGAACATTGTACAAATATACTACAGTAATTGTAAACAATTATTGTAAAAATATTTTACACTAATTGTGCACATTGTAAAAATATACTACAGTAATTGTGCACATTGTAAAAATATACTACAGTAATTGTGCACATTGTAAATATATACTACAGTAACTTTGCACATTGTAAAAATATACTACAGTAACTGTGCACATTGTATAAATATACTGCAGTAATTGTGCACATTGTAAAAATATACAACAGTCAGTGCACATTGTAAAAATATATTACAGTAATTGTGCACATTGGACAAATATACTTCAGTAATTGTGCACAATTATTGTAAAACTATGTTACACTAATTGTGCACATTGTTAAAATATACAACAGTCAGTGCACATTGTAAAAATTTACTATAGTAATTGTGCACATTGTAAAAATATACAACAGTCAGTGTACATTGTACAAATATACTACAGTAATTGTGAACATTGTACAAATATACTACAGTAATTGTAAACAATTATTGTGAAAATATTTTACACTAATTGTGCACATTGTAAAAATATACTACAGTAATTGTGAACATTGTATAAATATACTACACTAATTGTGCACATTGTTAAAATATACAACAGTCAGTGCACATTGTAAAAATATACTACAGTAATTGTACACATTGTAAAAATATACCACAGTAGTTTGCATATTGTAAAAATATACTACAGTAATTGTGCACATTGTAAAAATATACTACATTCAGTGCACATTGTTAAAATATACTACAGTAATTGTGCACATTGTAAACATATACTACAGTGATTGTGCACATTGTATAAATATACTACAGTAATTGTGCACATTGTAAAAATATACAACAGTCAGTGCACATTGTAAAAATATACTACAGTAATTGTGAACATTGTAAAAATATACTACAGTAATTTGCACATTGTAAAAATATACTACAGTAATTGTGCACATTGTAAAAGTATACTACAGTAATTGTGCACATTGTATAAATATACTACAGTAATTGTGCACATTGTAAAAATATACTACAGTAATTTGCACATTGTAAAAATATACTACAGTAATTGTGCACATTGTAAAAGTATACTACAGTAATTGTGCACATTGTATAAATATACGACAGTAATTGTGCACATTGTAAAAATATGCAACGGTCAGTGTACGTTGTACAAATATACGACACTTATTGTGCACATTGTAAAAATATACAACAGTCAGTGCACATTATAAAAATATACTACAGTAATTGTGCACATTGTAAAAATATACTACAGTAATTGTGCACATTGTAAAAGTATACTACAGTAATTCTGCACATTGTAAAAATATACAACAGTCAGTGTACATTGTACAAATATACTACAGTAATTGTGCACATTGTATAAATATACTACAGTAATTGTAAACAATTATTGTAAAAATATTTTACACTAATTGTGCACATTGTAAAAATATGCTATAGTAATTGTGCACATTGTAAAAGTATACTACAGTAATTCTGCACATTGTAAAAATATACACCAGTCAGTGTACATTGTACAAATATACTACAGTAATTGTGCACATTGTACAAATATACTACAGTAATTGTAAACAATTATTGTAAAAATATTTTACACTAATTGTGCACATTTTAAAAATATACTACATTAATTGTGCACATTGTAAAAATATACTACAGTAATTTGCACATTGTAAAAATATACTACAGTAATTGTGCACATTGTAAAAATATGCAACGGTCAGTGTACGTTGTACAAATATACGACACTAATTGTGCACATTGTAAAAATATGCTATAGTAATTGTGCACATTGTAAAAGTATACTACAGTAATTCTGCACATTGTAAAAATATACACCAGTCAGTGTACATTGTACAAATATACTACAGTAATTGTGAACATTGTACAAATATACTACAGTAATTGTAAACAATTATTGTAAAAATATTTTACACTAATTGTGCACATTGTAAAAATATACTACAGTAATTGTGCACATCGTAAAAATATACTACAGTAATTGTGCACATTGTAAAAATATACAACAGTCAGTGCACATTGTAAAAATATATTACAGTAATTGTGCACATTGGACAAATATACTTCAGTAATTGTGCACAATTATTGTAAAACTATGTTACACTAATTGTGCACATTGTTAAAATATACAACAGTCAGTGCACATTGTAAAAATTTACTATAGTAATTGTACACATTGTAAAAATATACAACAGTCAGTGTACATTGTACAAATATACTACAGTAATTGTGAACATTGTACAAATATACTACAGTAATTGTAAACAATTATTGTGAAAATATTTTACACTAATTGTGCACATTGTAAAAATATACTACAGTAATTGTGAACATGGTATAACTATACTACACTAATTGTGCACATTGTAAAAATATACAACAGTCAGTGTACATTTTACAAATATACTGCAGTAATTGTGCACATTGTAAAAATATACTACAGTAATTGTGCACATTGTAAAAATATTCAACAGTCAGTGCACATTGTAAAAATATATTACAGTAATTGTGCACATTGGACAAATATACTTCAGTAATTGTGCACAATTATTGTAAAACTATTTTACACTAATTGTGCACATTGTTAAAATATACAACAGTCAGTGCACATTGTAAATAATTACTATAGTAATTGTGCACATTGTAAACATATACTACAGTAATTGTGCACATTGTTAAAATATTTTACACTAATTGAGCACATTGTAAAAATGTACTACAGTAATTGTGCACATTGTAAAACTATACTTCAATAATTGTGCACATTGTACAAATATACTACAGTAATTGTAAACAATTATTGTACAAATATTTTACACTAATTGTGCACATTGTAAAACTATACTACAGTAATTGTGCACATTGTAAAAATATACAACAGTCAGTGTACATTGTACAAATATACTAGAGTAATTGTGAACATTGTACAAATATACTACAGTAATTGTAAACAATTATTGTAAAAATATTTTACACTAATTGTGCACATTGTAAAAATATACTACAGTAATTGTGCACATTGTATAAATATACTACACTAATTGTGCACATTGTAAAAATATACAACAGTCAGTGTACATTTTACAAATATACTACAGTAATTGTGCACATTGTAAAAATATACTGCAGTAATTGTGCACATTGTAAAAATATACTACAGTAATTGTGCACATTGTAAAAATATACAACAGTCAGTGCACATTGTAAAAATATATTACAGTAATTGTGCACATTGGACAAATATACTTCAGTAATTGTGCACAATTATTGTAAAACTATTTTACACTAATTGTACACATTGTTAAAATATACAACAGTCAGTGCACATTGTAAAAATTTACTATAGTAATTGTGCACATTGTAAAAATATACTACAGTCAGTGCACATTGTTAAAATATACTACAGTAATTGTGCACATTGAAAACATATACTACAGTGATTGTGCACATTGTATAAATATACTACAGTAATTTGCACATTGTAAAATATACTACAGTAATTGTGCACATTGTAAAAGTATACTACAGTAATTGTGCACATTGCATAAGTATACTACAGTAATTGTGCACATTGTAAAAATATGCAACAGTCAGTGTACGTTGTACAAATATACGACACTAATTGTGCACATTGTAAAAATATACAACAGTCAGTGCACATTATAAAAATATACTTCAGTAATTGTGCACATTGTAAAAATATACAACAGTCAGTGCACATTGTATATATATACTACAGTAATTGTGCACATTGTTAAAATATTTTACACTAATTGTGCACATTGTAAAAATATACAACAGTCAGTGCACATTGTAAAAATATACTACAGTAATTGTGCACATTGTAAAAATATACTACAGTAATTGTGCACATTGTTAAAATATTTAACGCTAATTGAGCACATTGAAAAAATGTACTACAGTAATTGTGCACATTGTAAAACTATACTACAATAATTGTGCACATTGTACAAATATACTACAGTAATTGTAAACAATTATTGTAAAAATATTTTACACTAATTGTGCACATTGTAAAACTATACTACAGTAATTTTGCACATTGTAAAAATATACAACAGTCAGTGTACATTGTACAAATATACTACAGTAATTATGAACATTGTACAAATATACTACAGTAATTGTGAACATTGTATAAATATACTACACTAATTGTGCACATTGTAAAAATATACAACAGTCAGTGTACATTTTACAAATATACTGCAGTAATTGTGCACATTGTAAAAATATACTACAGTAATTGTGCACATTGTAAAAATATACAACAGTCAGTGCACATTGTAAAAATATATTACAGTAATTGTGCACATTGGACAAATATACTTCAGTAATTGTGCACGATTATTGTAAAACTATTTTACACTAATTGTGCACATTGTTAAAATATACAACAGTCAGTGCACATTGTAAAAATATACTACAGTAATTGTACACATTGTAAAAATATACTACAGTAGTTTGCATATTGTAAAAATATACTACAGTAATTGTGCACATTGTAAAAATATACTATAGTCAGTGCACATTGTTAAAATATACTACAGTAATTGTGCACATTGTAAACATATACTACAGTGATTGTGCACATTGTATAAATATACTACAGTAATTGTGCACATTGTAAAAATATACAACAGTCAGTGCACATTGTAAAAATATACTACAGTAATTGTGCACATTGTAAAAATATACTACAGTAATTTGCACATTGTAAAAATATACTACAGTAATTGTGCACATTGTAAAAGTATACTACAGTAATTGTGCACATTGTATAAATATACGACAGTAATTGTGCACATTGTAAAAATATGCAACGGTCAGTGTACGTTGTACAAATATACGACACTTATTGTGCACATTGTAAAAATATACAACAGTCAGTGCACATTATAAAAATATACTACAGTAATTGTGCACATTGTAAAAATATACTACAGTAATTGTGCACATTGTAAAAGTATACTACAGTAATTCTGCACATTGTAAAAATATACAACAGTCAGTGTACATTGTACAAATATACTACAGTAATTGTGCACATTGTATAAATATACTACAGTAATTGTAAACAATTATTGTAAAAATATTTTACACTAATTGTGCACATTGTAAAAATATGCTACAGTAATTGTGCACATTGTAAAAGTATACTACAGTAATTCTGCACATTGTAAAAATATACATCAGTCAGTTTACATTGTTAAAATATACTACAGTAATTGTGCACATTGTAAACATATACTACAGTGATTGTGCACATTGTATAAATATACAACAGTAATTGTGCACATTGTAAAAATATACAACAGTCAGTGCACATTGTTAAAATATACTAAAGTAATTGTGCACATTGAAAACATATACTACACTGATTGTGCACATTGTATAAATATACTACAGTAATTGTGCACATTGTAAAAATATACAACAGTCAGTGCACATTGTAAAAATATAGTACAGTAATTGTGCACATTGTAAAAATATACTACAGTAATTGTGCACATTGTTAAAATATTTAACACTAATTGAGCACATTGAAAAAATGTACTACAGTAATTGTGCACATTGTAAAACTATACTACAATAATTGTGCACAGTGTACAAATATACTACAGTAATTGTAAACAATTATTGTAAAAATATTTTACACTAATTGTGCACATTGTAAAACTATACTACAGTAATTGTGCACATTGTAAAAATATACAACACTAATTGTGCACATTGTAAAAATATACAACAGTCAGTGTACATTTTACAAATATACTGCAGTAATTGTGCACATTGTAAAAATATACTACAGTAATTGTGCACATTGTTAAAATATACAACAGTCAGTGCACATTGTAAAAATATATTACAGTAATTGTGCACATTGGACAAATATACTTCAGTAATTGTGCACAATTATTGTAAAACTATTTTACACTAATTGTGAACATTGTTAAAATATACAACAGTCAGTGCACATTGTAAAAATTTACTATAGTAATTGTGCACATTGTAAAAATATACTACAGTAATTGTGCACATTGTTAAAATATTTACACTAATTGAGCACATTGTAAAAATGTACTACAGTAATTGTGCACATTGTAAAACTATACTACAATAATTGTGCACATTGTACAAATATACTACAGTAATTGTAAACAATTATTGTTAAAGTATTTTACACTAATTGTGCACATTGTAAAACTATACTACAGTAATTGTGCACATTGTAAAAATATACAACAGTCAGTGTACATTGTACAAATATACTACAGTAATTGTGAACATTGTACAAATATACTACAGTAATTGTAAACAATTATTGTAAAAATATTTTACACTAATTGTGCACATTGTAAAAATATACTACAGTAATTGTGCACATTGTATAAATATACAACACTAATTGTGCACATTGTAAAAATATACAACAGTCAGTGTACATTTTACAATTAAACTGCAGTAATTGTGCACATTGTATAAATATACTGCAGTAATTGTGCACATTGTAAAAATATACTACAGTAATTATGCACATATTAAAAATATATTACAGTAATTGTGCACATTGGACAAATATACTTCAATAATTGTGCACAATTATTGTAAAACTATTTTACACTAATTGTGCACATTGTTAAAATATACAACAGTCAGTACACATTGTAAAAATATACTACAGTAATTGTACACATTGTAAAAATATACTACAGTAGTTTGCATATTGTAAAAATATACTACAGTAATTGTGCACATTGTAAAAATATACTACAGTCAGTGCACATTGTAAAAATATACTACAGTAATTGTGCACATTGTAAAAATATACAACAGTCAGTGCACATTGTAAAAATATACTACAGTAATTGTGAACATTGTAAAAATATACTACAGTAATTTGCACATTGTAAAAATATACTACAGTAATTGTGCACATTGTAAAAGTATACTACAGTAATTGTGCACATTGTATAAATATACTACAGTAATTGTGCACATTGTAAAAATATACTACAGTAATTTGCACATTGTAAAAATATACTACAGTAATTGTGCACATTGTAAAAGTATACTACAGTAATTGTGCACATTGTATAAATATACGACAGTAATTGTGCACATTGTAAAAATATGCAACGGTCAGTGTACGTTGTACAAATATACGACACTTATTGTGCACATTGTAAAAATATACAACAGTCAGTGCACATTATAAAAATATACTACAGTAATTGTGCACATTGTAAAAATATACTACAGTAATTGTGCACATTGTAAAAGTATACTACAGTAATTCTGCACATTGTAAAAATATACAACAGTCAGTGTACATTGTACAAATATACTACAGTAATTGTGCACATTGTATAAATATACTACAGTAATTGTAAACAATTATTGTAAAAATATTTTACACTAATTGTGCACATTGTAAAAATATGCTACAGTAATTGTGCACATTGTAAAAGTATACTACAGTAATTCTGCACATTGTAAAAATATGCACCAGTCAGTGTACATTGTACAAATATACTACAGTAATTGTGCACATTGTACAAATATACTACAGTAATTGTAAACAATTATTGTAAAAATATTTTACACTAATTGTGCACATTTTAAAAATATACTACATTAATTGTGCACATTGTAAAAATATACTACAGTAATTTGCACATTGTAAAAATATACTACAGTAATTGTGCACATTGTAAAAATATGCAACGGTCAGTGTACGTTGTACAAATATACGACACTAATTGTGCACATTGTAAAAATATACAACAGTCAGTGCACATTATAAAAATATACTACAGTAATTGTGCACATTGTAAAAATATACAACAGTCAGTGCACATTGTATATATATACTACAGTAATTGTGCACATTGTTAAAATATTTTACACTAATTGTGCACATTGTAAAAATATACAACAGTCAGTGCACATTGTAAAAATATACTACAGTAATTGTGCACATTGTAAAAATATACTACAGTAATTGTGCACATTGTTAAAATATTTAACACTAATTGAGCACATTGTAAAAATGAACTACAGTAATTGTGCACATTGTAAAACTATACTACAATAATTGTGCACATTGTACAAATGTACTACAGTAAATGTAAACAATTATTGTAAAAATATTTTACACTAATTGTGCACATTGTAAAACTATACTACAGTAATTGTGCACATTGTAAAAATATACAACAGTCAGAGTACATTGTACAAATATACTACAGTAATTGTGAACATTGTACAAATATACTACAGTAATTGTAAACAATTATTGTAAAAATATTTTACACTTATTGTGCACATTGTAAAAATATACTACAGTAATTGTGCACATTGTAAAAATATACAACAGTCAGTGTACATTGTACAAATATACTACAGTAATTGTGAACATTGTACAAATATACTACAGTAATTGTAAACAATTATTGTAAAAATATTTTACACTTATTGTGCACATTGTATAAATATACTACAGTAATTGTGCACATTGTAAAAATATACAACAGTCAGTGCACATTGTAAAAATATACTACAGTAATTGTGCACATTGTAAAAATATACTACAGTAATTTGCACATTGTAAAAATATACTACAGTAATTGTGCACATTGTAAAAGTATACTACAGTAATTGTGCACATTGTATAAATATACTACAGTAATTGTGCACATTGTAAAAATATGCAACGGTCAGTGTACGTTGTACAAATATACGACACTAATTGTGCACATTGTAAAAATATACAACAGTCAGTGCACATTATAAAAATATACTACAGTAATTGTGCACATTGTAAAAGTATACTACAGTAATTCTGCACATTGTAAAAATATACAACAGTCAGTGTACATTGTACAAATATACTACAGTAATTGTGCACATTGTATAAATATACTACAGTAATTGTAAACAATTATTGTAAAAATATTTTACACTAATTGTGCACATTGTAAAAATATGCTACAGTAATTGTGCACATTGTAAAAATATACTACAGTAATTTGCACATTGTAAAAATATACTACAGTAATTGTGCACATTGTAAAAGTATACTACAGTAATTGTGCACATTGTATAAATATACTACAGTAATTGTGCACATTGTAAAAATATGCAACGGTCAGTGTACGTTGTACAAATATACGACACTAATTGTGCACATTGTAAAAATATACAACAGTCAGTGCACATTATAAAAATATACTACAGTAATTGTGCACATTGTAAAAATATACTACAGTCAGTGTACATTGTACAAATATACTACAGTAATTGTAAACAATTATTGTAAAAATATTTTACACTAATTGTGCACATTGTAAAAATATACTTCAGTAATTGTGCACATTGTATAAATATACTACACTAATTGTGCACATTGTAAAAATATACAACAGTCAGTGTACATTTTACAAATATACTACAGTAATTGTGCACATTGTAAAAATATACTGCAGTAATTGTGCACATTGTAAAAATATACTACAGTAATTGTGCACATTGTAAAAATATACTGCAGTAATTGTGCACATTGTAAAAATATACTACAGTAATTGTGCACATTGTAAAAATATATTACAGTAATTGTGCACATTGGACAAATATACTTCAGTAATTGTGCACAATTATTGTAAAACTATTTTACACTAATTGTGCACATTGTCAAAATATACAACAGTCAGTGCACATTGTAAAAAATTACTATAGTAATTGTGCACATTGTAAAAATATACTACAGTAATTGTGCACATTGTTAAAATATTTTACACTAATTGAGCACATTGTAAAAATGTACTACAGTAATTGTGCACATTGTAAAACTATACTTCAATAATTGTGCACATTGTACAAATATACTACAGTAATTGTAAACAATTATTGTACAAATATTTTACACTAATTGTGCACATTGTAAAACTATACTACAGTAATTGTGCACATTGTAAAAATATACAACAGTCAGTGCACATTGTAAAAATATATTACAGTAATTGTGCACATTGTAAAAATATACTGCAGTAATTGTGCACATTGTAAAAATATACAACAGTCAGTGCACATTGTAAAAATATATTACAGTAATTGTGCACATTGGACAAATATACTTCAGTAATTGTGCACAATTATTGTAAAACTATTTTACACTAATTGTGCACATTGTTAAAATATACAACAGTCAGTGCACATTGTAAAAATTTACTATAGTAATTGTGCACATTGTAAAAATATACTACAGTAGTTTGCATATTGTAAAAATATACTACAGTAATTGTGCACATTGTAAAAATATACTACAGTCAGTGCACATTGTTAAAATATACTACAGTAATTGTGCACATTGAAAACATATACTACAGTGATTGTGCACATTGTATAAATATACTACAGTAATTGTGCACATTGTAAAAATATACAACAGTCAGTGCACATTGTTAAAATATACTACAGTAATTGTGCACATTGTAAAAATATACTACAGTAATTGTGCACATTGTAAAAATATGCAACGGTCAGTGTACGTTGTACAAATATACGACACTAATTGTGCACATTGTAAAAATATACAACAGTCAGTGCACATTATAAAAATATACTTCAGTAATTGTGCACATTGTAAAAATATACAACAGTCAGTGCACATTGTATATATATACTACAGTAATTGTGCACATTGTTAAAATATTTTACACTAATTGTGCACATTGTAAAAATATACAACAGTCAGTGCACATTGTAAAAATATACTACAGTAATTGTGCACATTGTAAAAATATACTACAGTAATTGTGCACATTGTTAAAATATTTAACACTAATTGAGCACATTGAAAAAATGTACTACAGTAATTGTGCACATTGTAAAACTATACTACAATAATTGTGCACATTGTACAAATATACTACAGTAATTGTAAACAATTATTGTAAAAATATTTTACACTAATTGTGCACATTGTAAAACTATACTACAGTAATTGTGCACATTGTAAAAATATACAACAGTCAGTGTACATTGTACAAATATACTACAGTAATTGTGAACATTGTACAAATATACTACAGTAATTGTAAACAATTATTATGAAAATATTTTACACTAATTGTGCACATTGTAAAAATATACTACAGTAATTGTGAACATTGTATAAATATACTACACTAATTGTGCACATTGTAAAAATATACAACAGTCAGTGTACATTTTACAAATATACTACAGTAATTGTGCACATTGTAAAAATATACTACAGTAATTGTGCACATTGTAAAAATATACAACAGTCAGTGCACATTGTAAAAATATATTACAGTAATTGTGCACATTGGACAAATATACTTCAGTAATTGTGCACAATTATTGTAAAACTATTTTACACTAATTGTGAACATTGTTAAAATATACAACAGTCAGTGCACATTGTAAAAATTTACTATAGTAATTGTGCACATTGTAAAAATATACTACAGTAATTGTGCACATTGTTAAAATATTTTACACTAATTGAGCACATTGTAAAAATGTACTACAGTAATTGTGCACATTGTAAAACTATACTACAATAATTGTGCACATTGTACAAATATACTACAGTAATTGTAAACAATTATTGTTAAAGTATTTTACACTAACTGTGCACATTGTAAAACTATACTACAGTAATTGTGCACATTGTAAAAATATACAACAGTCAGTGTACATTGTACAAATATACTACAGTAATTGTGAACATTGTACAAATATACTACAGTAATTGTAAACAATTATTGTAAAAATATTTTACACTAATTGTGCACATTGTAAAAATATACTACAGTAATTGTGCACATTGTATAAATATACTACACTAATTGTGCACATTGTAAAAATATACAACAGTCAGTGTACATTTTACAAATAAACTACAGTAATTGTGCACATTGTATAAATATACTGCAGTAATTGTGCACATTGTAAAAATATACTACAGTAATTGTGCACATTGTAAAAATATATTACAGTAATTGTGCACATTGGACAAATATACTTCAGTAATTGTGCACAATTATTGTAAAACTATTTTACACTAATTGTGCACATTGTTAAAATATACAACAGTCAGTGCACATTGTAAAAATATACTACAGTAATTGTACACATTGTAAAAATATACCACAGTAGTTTGCATATTGTAAAAATATACTACAGTAATTGTGCACATTGTAAAAATATACTACAGTCAGTGCACATTGTTAAAATATACTACAGTAATTGTGCACATTGTAAACATATACTACAGTGATTGTGCACATTGTATAAATATACTACAGTAATTGTGCACATTGTAAAAATATACAACAGTCAGTGCACATTGTAAAAATATACTACAGTAATTGTGCACATTGTAAAAATATACTACAGTAATTTGCACATTGTAAAAATATACTACAGTAATTGTGCACATTGTAAAAGTATACTACAGTAATTGTGCACATTGTATAAATATACTACAGTAATTGTGCACATTGTAAAAATATACTACAGTAATTTGCACATTGTAAAAATATACTACAGTAATTGTGCACATTGTAAAAGTATACTACAGTAATTGTGCACATTGTATAAATATACGACAGTAATTGTGCACATTGTAAAAATATGCAACGGTCAGTGTACGTTGTACAAATATACGACACTTATTGTGCACATTGTAAAAATATACAACAGTCAGTGCACATTATAAAAATATACTACAGTAATTGTGCACATTGTAAAAATATACTACAGTAATTGTGCACATTGTAAAAGTATACTACAGTAATTCTGCACATTGTAAAAATATACAACAGTCAGTGTACATTGTACAAATATACTACAGTAATTGTGCACATTGTATAAATATACTACAGTAATTGTAAACAATTATTGTAAAAATATTTTACACTAATTGTGCACATTGTAAAAATATGCTACAGTAATTGTGCACATTGTAAAAGTATACTACAGTAATTCTGCACATTGTAAAAATATACACCAGTCAGTGTACATTGTACAAATATACTACAGTAATTGTGCACATTGTACAAATATACTACAGTAATTGTAAACAATTATTGTAAAAATATTTTACACTAATTGTGCACATTTTAAAAATATACTACATTAATTGTGCACATTGTAAAAATATACTACAGTAATTTGCACATTGTAAAAATATACTACAGTAATTGTGCACATTGTAAAAATATGCAACGGTCAGTGTACGTTGTACAAATATACGACACTAATTGTGCACATTGTAAAAATATACAACAGTCAGTGTACATTTTACAAATATACTACAGTAATTGTGCACATTGTAAAAATATACTGCAGTAATTATGCACATTGTAAAAATATACTACAGTAATTGTGCACATTGTAAAAATATACAACAGTCAGTGCACATTGTAAAAATATATTACAGTAATTGTTTACATTGGACAAATATACTTCAGTAATTGTGCACAATTATTGTAAAACTATTTTACACTAATTGTGCACATTGTTAAAATATACAACAGTTAGTGCACATTGTAAAAATATACTACAGTAATTGTGCACATTGTAAAAATATACTACAGTCAGTGCACATTGTTAAACTATACTACAGTAATTGTGCCCATTGTAAACATATACTACAGTGATTGTGCACATTGTATAAATATACTACAGTAATTGTGCACATTGTAAAAATATACAACAGTCAGTGCACATTGTAAAAATATACTACAGTAATTGTGCACATTGTAAAAATATACTACAGTAATTTGCACATTGTAAAAATATACTACAGTAATTGTGCACATTGTAAAAGTATACTACAGTAATTGTGCACATTGTATAAATATACTACAGTAATTGTGCACATTGTAAAAATATACTACAGTAATTTGCACATTGTAAAAATATACTACAGTAATTGTGCACATTGTAAAAGTATACTACAGTAATTGTGCACATTGTATAAATATACGACAGTAATTGTGCACATTGTAAAAATATGCAACGGTCAGTGTACGTTGTACAAATATACGACACTTATTGTGCACATTGTAAAAATATACAACAGTCAGTGCACATTATAAAAATATACTACAGTAATTGTGCACATTGTAAAAATATACTACAGTAATTGTGCACATTGTAAAAGTATACTACAGTAATTCTGCACATTGTAAAAATATACAACAGTCAGTGTACATTGTACAAATATACTACAGTAATTGTGCACATTGTATAAATATACTACAGTAATTGTAAACAATTATTGTAAAAATATTTTACACTAATTGTGCACATTGTAAAAATATGCTACAGTAATTGTGCACATTGTAAAAGTATACTACAGTAATTCTGCACATTGTAAAAATATGCACCAGTCAGTGTACATTGTACAAATATACTACAGTAATTGTGCACATTGTACAAATATACTACAGTAATTGTAAACAATTATTGTAAAAATATTTTACACTAATTGTGCACATTTTAAATATACTACATTAATTGTGCACATTGTACAAATATACTACAGTAATTGTGCACATTGTATAAATATACTACAGTAATTGTAAACAATTATTGTAAAAATATTTTACACTAATTGTGCACATTGTAAAAATATGCTACAGTAATTGTGCACATTGTAAAAGTATACTACAGTATTTCTGCACATTGTAAAAATATGCACCAGTCAGTGTACATTGTACAAATATACTACAGTAATTGTGCACATTGTACAAATATACTACAGTAATTGTAAACAATTATTGTAAAAATATTTTACACTAATTGTGCACATTTTAAAAATATACTACATTAATTGTGCACATTGTAAAAATATACTACAGTAATTTGCACATTGTAAAAATATACTACAGTAATTGTGCACATTGTAAAAATATGCAACGGTCAGTGTACGTTGTACAAATATACGACACTAATTGTGCACATTGTAAAAATATACAACAGTCAGTGCACATTATAAAAATATACTACAGTAATTGTGCACATTGTAAAAATATACAACAGTCAGTGCACATTGTATATATATACTACAGTAATTGTGCACATTGTTAAAATATTTTACACTAATTGTGCACATTGTAAAAATATACAACAGTCAGTGCACATTGTAAAAATATACTACAGTAATTGTGCACATTGTAAAAATATACTACAGTAATTGTGCACATTGTTAAAATATTTAACACTAATTGAGCACATTGTAAAAATGAACTACAGTAATTGTGCACATTGTAAAACTATACTACAATAATTGTGCACATTGTACAAATGTACTACAGTAAATGTAAACAATTATTGTAAAAATATTTTACACTAATTGTGCACATTGTAAAACTATACTACAGTAATTGTGCACATTGTAAAAATATACAACAGTCAGAGTACATTGTACAAATATACTACAGTAATTGTGAACATTGTACAAATATACTACAGTAATTGTAAACAATTATTGTAAAAATATTTTACACTTATTGTGCACATTGTAAAAATATACTACAGTAATTGTGCACATTGTAAAAATATACAACAGTCAGTGTACATTGTACAAATATACTACAGTAATTGTGAACATTGTACAAATATACTACAGTAATTGTAAACAATTATTGTAAAAATATTTTACACTTATTGTGCACATTGTATAAATATACTACAGTAATTGTGCACATTGTAAAAATATACAACAGTCAGTGCACATTGTAAAAATATACTACAGTAATTGTGCACATTGTAAAAATATACTACAGTAATTTGCACATTGTAAAAATATACTACAGTAATTGTGCACATTGTAAAAGTATACTACAGTAATTGTGCACATTGTATAAATATACTACAGTAATTGTGCACATTGTAAAAATATGCAACGGTCAGTGTACGTTGTACAAATATACGACACTAATTGTGCACATTGTAAAAATATACAACAGTCAGTGCACATTATAAAAATATACTACAGTAATTGTGCACATTGTAAAAGTATACTACAGTAATTCTGCACATTGTAAAAATATACAACAGTCAGTGTACATTGTACAAATATACTACAGTAATTGTGCACATTGTATAAATATACTACAGTAATTGTAAACAATTATTGTAAAAATATTTTACACTAATTGTGCACATTGTAAAAATATGCTACAGTAATTGTGCACATTGTAAAAATATACTACAGTAATTTGCACATTGTAAAAATATACTACAGTAATTGTGCACATTGTAAAAGTATACTACAGTAATTGTGCACATTGTATAAATATACTACAGTAATTGTGCACATTGTAAAAATATGCAACGGTCAGTGTACGTTGTACAAATATACGACACTAATTGTGCACATTGTAAAAATATACAACAGTCAGTGCACATTATAAAAATATACTACAGTAATTGTGCACATTGTAAAAATATACTACAGTCAGTGTACATTGTACAAATATACTACAGTAATTGTAAACAATTATTGTAAAAATATTTTACACTAATTGTGCACATTGTAAAAATATACTTCAGTAATTGTGCACATTGTATAAATATACTACACTAATTGTGCACATTGTAAAAATATACAACAGTCAGTGTACATTTTACAAATATACTACAGTAATTGTGCACATTGTAAAAATATACTGCAGTAATTGTGCACATTGTAAAAATATACTACAGTAATTGTGCACATTGTAAAAATATATTACAGTAATTGTGCACATTGGACAAATATACTTCAGTAATTGTGCACAATTATTGTAAAACTATTTTACACTAATTGTGCACATTGTCAAAATATACAACAGTCAGTGCACATTGTAAAAAATTACTATAGTAATTGTGCACATTGTAAAAATATACTACAGTAATTGTGCACATTGTTAAAATATTTTACACTAATTGAGCACATTGTAAAAATGTACTACAGTAATTGTGCACATTGTAAAACTATACTTCAATAATTGTGCACATTGTACAAATATACTACAGTAATTGTAAACAATTATTGTACAAATATTTTACACTAATTGTGCACATTGTAAAACTATACTACAGTAATTGTGCACATTGTAAAAATATACAACAGTCAGTGCACATTGTAAAAATATATTACAGTAATTGTGCACATTGTAAAAATATACTGCAGTAATTGTGCACATTGTAAAAATATACTACAGTAATTGTGCACATTGTAAAAATATACAACAGTCAGTGCACATTGTAAAAATATATTACAGTAATTGTGCACATTGGACAAATATACTTCAGTAATTGTGCACAATTATTGTAAAACTATTTTACACTAATTGTGCACATTGTTAAAATATACAACAGTCAGTGCACATTGTAAAAATTTACTATAGTAATTGTGCACATTGTAAAAATATACTACAGTAGTTTGCATATTGTAAAAATATACTACAGTAATTGTGCACATTGTAAAAATATACTACAGTCAGTGCACATTGTTAAAATATACTACAGTAATTGTGCACATTGAAAACATATACTACAGTGATTGTGCACATTGTATAAATATACTACAGTAATTGTGCACATTGTAAAAATATACAATAGTCAGTGCACATTGTTAAAATATACTACAGTAATTGTGCACATTGTAAAAATATACTACAGTAATTGTGCACATTGTAAAAATATGCAACGGTCAGTGTACGTTGTACAAATATACGACACTAATTGTGCACATTGTAAAAATATACAACAGTCAGTGCACATTATAAAAATATACTTCAGTAATTGTGCACATTGTAAAAATATACAACAGTCAGTGCACATTGTATATATATACTACAGTAATTGTGCACATTGTTAAAATATTTTACACTAATTGTGCACATTGTAAAAATATACAACAGTCAGTGCACATTGTAAAAATATACTACAGTAATTGTGCACATTGTAAAAATATACTACAGTAATTGTGCACATTGTTAAAATATTTAACACTAATTGAGCACATTGAAAAAATGTACTACAGTAATTGTGCACATTGTAAAACTATACTACAATAATTGTGCACATTGTACAAATATACTACAGTAATTGTAAACAATTATTGTAAAAATATTTTACACTAATTGTGCACATTGTAAAACTATACTACAGTAATTGTGCACATTGTAAAAATATACAACAGTCAGTGTACATTGTACAAATATACTACAGTAATTGTGAACATTGTACAAATATACTACAGTAATTGTGCACATTGTAAAAATATACAACAGTCAGTGTACATTTTACAAATATACTACAGTAATTGTGCACATTGTAAAAATATACTACAGTAATTGTGCACATTGTAAAAATATACAACAGTCAGTGCACATTGTAAAAATATATTACAGTAATTGTGCACATTGGACAAATATACTTCAGTAATTGTGCACAATTATTGTAAAACTATTTTACACTAATTGTGAACATTGTTAAAATATACAACAGTCAGTGCACATTGTAAAAATTTACTATAGTAATTGTGCACATTGTAAAAATATACTACAGTAATTGTGCACATTGTTAAAATATTTTACACTAATTGAGCACATTGTAAAAATGTACTACAGTAATTGTGCACATTGTAAAACTATACTACAATAATTGTGCACATTGTACAAATATACTACAGTAATTGTAAACAATTATTGTTAAAGTATTTTACACTAACTGTGCACATTGTAAAACTATACTACAGTAATTGTGCACATTGTAAAAATATACAACAGTCAGTGTACATTGTACAAATATACTACAGTAATTGTGAACATTGTACAAATATACTACAGTAATTGTAAACAATTATTGTAAAAATATTTTACACTAATTGTGCACATTGTAAAAATATACTACAGTAATTGTGCACATTGTATAAATATACTACACTAATTGTGCACATTGTAAAAATATACAACAGTCAGTGTACATTTTACAAATAAACTACAGTAATTGTGCACATTGTATAAATATACTGCAGTAATTGTGCACATTGTAAAAATATACTACAGTAATTGTGCACATTGTAAAAATATATTACAGTAATTGTGCACATTGGACAAATATACTTCAGTAATTGTGCACAATTATTGTAAAACTATTTTACACTAATTGTGCACATTGTTAAAATATACAACAGTCAGTGCACATTGTAAAAATATACTACAGTAATTGTACACATTGTAAAAATATACCACAGTAGTTTGCATATTGTAAAAATATACTACAGTAATTGTGCACATTGTAAAAATATACTACAGTCAGTGCACATTGTTAAAATATACTACAGTAATTGTGCACATTGTAAACATATACTACAGTGATTGTGCACATTGTATAAATATACTACAGTAATTGTGCACATTGTAAAAATATACAACAGTCAGTGCACATTGTAAAAATATACTACAGTAATTGTGCACATTGTAAAAATATACTACAGTAATTTGCACATTGTAAAAATATACTACAGTAATTGTGCACATTGTAAAAGTATACTACAGTAATTGTGCACATTGTATAAATATACTACAGTAATTGTGCACATTGTAAAAATATACTACAGTAATTTGCACATTGTAAAAATATACTACAGTAATTGTGCACATTGTAAAAGTATACTACAGTAATTGTGCACATTGTATAAATATACGACAGTAATTGTGCACATTGTAAAAATATGCAACGGTCAGTGTACGTTGTACAAATATACGACACTTATTGTGCACATTGTAAAAATATACAACAGTCAGTGCACATTATAAAAATATACTACAGTAATTGTGCACATTGTAAAAATATACTACAGTAATTGTGCACATTGTAAAAGTATACTACAGTAATTCTGCACATTGTAAAAATATACAACAGTCAGTGTACATTGTACAAATATACTACAGTAATTGTGCACATTGTATAAATATACTACAGTAATTGTAAACAATTATTGTAAAAATATTTTACACTAATTGTGCACATTGTAAAAATATGCTACAGTAATTGTGCACATTGTAAAAGTATACTACAGTAATTCTGCACATTGTAAAAATATACACCAGTCAGTGTACATTGTACAAATATACTACAGTAATTGTGCACATTGTACAAATATACTACAGTAATTGTAAACAATTATTGTAAAATATTTTACACTAATTGTGCACATTTTAAAAATATACTACATTAATTGTGCACATTGTAAAAATATACTACAGTAATTTGCACATTGTAAAAATATACTACAGTAATTGTGCACATTGTAAAAATATGCAACGGTCAGTGTACGTTGTACAAATATACGACACTAATTGTGCACATTGTAAAAATATACAACAGTCAGTGTACATTTTACAAATATACTACAGTAATTGTGCACATTGTAAAAATATACTGCAGTAATTATGCACATTGTAAAAATATACTACAGTAATTGTGCACATTGTAAAAATATACAACAGTCAGTGCACATTGTAAAAATATATTACAGTAATTGTTTACATTGGACAAATATACTTCAGTAATTGTGCACAATTATTGTAAAACTATTTTACACTAATTGTGCACATTGTTAAAATATACAACAGTTAGTGCACATTGTAAAAATATACTACAGTAATTGTGCACATTGTAAAAATATACTACAGTCAGTGCACATTGTTAAACTATACTACAGTAATTGTGCCCATTGTAAACATATACTACAGTGATTGTGCACATTGTATAAATATACTACAGTAATTGTGCACATTGTAAAAATATACAACAGTCAGTGCACATTGTAAAAAATATACTACAGTAATTGTGCACATTGTAAAAATATACTACAGTAATTTGCACATTGTAAAAATATACTACAGTAATTGTGCACATTGTAAAAGTATACTACAGTAATTGTGCACATTGTATAAATATACTACAGTAATTGTGCACATTGTAAAAATATACTACAGTAATTTGCACATTGTAAAAATATACTACAGTAATTGTGCACATTGTAAAAGTATACTACAGTAATTGTGCACATTGTATAAATATACGACAGTAATTGTGCACATTGTAAAAATATGCAACGGTCAGTGTACGTTGTACAAATATACGACACTTATTGTGCACATTGTAAAAATATACAACAGTCAGTGCACATTATAAAAATATACTACAGTAATTGTGCACATTGTAAAAATATACTACAGTAATTGTGCACATTGTAAAAGTATACTACAGTAATTCTGCACATTGTAAAAATATACAACAGTCAGTGTACATTGTACAAATATACTACAGTAATTGTGCACATTGTATAAATATACTACAGTAATTGTAAACAATTATTGTAAAAATATTTTACACTAATTGTGCACATTGTAAAAATATGCTACAGTAATTGTGCACATTGTAAAAGTATACTACAGTAATTCTGCACATTGTAAAAATATGCACCAGTCAGTGTACATTGTACAAATATACTACAGTAATTGTACACATTGTACAAATATACTACAGTAATTGTAAACAATTATTGTAAAAATATTTTACACTAATTGTGCACATTTTAAAAATATACTACATTAATTGTGCACATTGTACAAATATACTACAGTAATTGTGCACATTGTATAAATATACTACAGTAATTGTAAACAATTATTGTAAAAATATTTTACACTAATTGTGCACATTGTAAAAATATGCTACAGTAATTGTGCACATTGTAAAAGTATACTACAGTATTTCTGCACATTGTAAAAATATGCACCAGTCAGTGTACATTGTACAAATATACTACAGTAATTGTGCACATTGTACAAATATACTACAGTAATTGTAAACAATTATTGTAAAAATATTTTACACTAATTGTGCACATTTTAAAAATATACTACATTAATTGTGCACATTGTAAAAATATACTACAGTAATTTGCACATTGTAAAAATATACTACAGTAATTGTGCACATTGTAAAAATATGCAACGGTCAGTGTACGTTGTACAAATATACGACACTAATTGTGCACATTGTAAAAATATACAACAGTCAGTGCACATTATAAAAATATACTACAGTAATTGTGCACATTGTAAAAATATACAACAGTCAGTGCACATTGTATATATATACTACAGTAATTGTGCACATTGTTAAAATATTTTACACTAATTGTGCACATTGTAAAAATATACAACAGTCAGTGCACATTGTAAAAATATACTACAGTAATTGTGCACATTGTAAAAATATACTACAGTAATTGTGCACATTGTTAAAATATTTAACACTAATTGAGCACATTGTAAAAATGAACTACAGTAATTGTGCACATTGTAAAACTATACTACAATAATTGTGCACATTGTACAAATGTACTACAGTAAATGTAAACAATTATTGTAAAAATATTTTACACTAATTGTGCACATTGTAAAACTATACTACAGTAATTGTGCACATTGTAAAAATATACAACAGTCAGAGTACATTGTACAAATATACTACAGTAATTGTGAACATTGTACAAATATACTACAGTAATTGTAAACAATTATTGTAAAAATATTTTACACTTATTGTGCACATTGTAAAAATATACTACAGTAATTGTGCACATTGTAAAAATATACAACAGTCAGTGTACATTGTACAAATATACTACAGTAATTGTGAACATTGTACAAATATACTACAGTAATTGTAAACAATTATTGTAAAAATATTTTACACTTATTGTGCACATTGTATAAATATACTACAGTAATTGTGCACATTGTAAAAATATACAACAGTCAGTGCACATTGTAAAAATATACTACAGTAATTGTGCACATTGTAAAAATATACTACAGTAATTTGCACATTGTAAAAATATACTACAGTAATTGTGCACATTGTAAAAGTATACTACAGTAATTGTGCACATTGTATAAATATACTACAGTAATTGTGCACATTGTAAAAATATGCAACGGTCAGTGTACGTTGTACAAATATACGACACTAATTGTGCACATTGTAAAAATATACAACAGTCAGTGCACATTATAAAAATATACTACAGTAATTGTGCACATTGTAAAAGTATACTACAGTAATTCTGCACATTGTAAAAATATACAACAGTCAGTGTACATTGTACAAATATACTACAGTAATTGTGCACATTGTATAAATATACTACAGTAATTGTAAACAATTATTGTAAAAATATTTTACACTAATTGTGCACATTGTAAAAATATGCTACAGTAATTGTGCACATTGTAAAAATATACTACAGTAATTTGCACATTGTAAAAATATACTACAGTAATTGTGCACATTGTAAAAGTATACTACAGTAATTGTGCACATTGTATAAATATACTACAGTAATTGTGCACATTGTAAAAATATGCAACGGTCAGTGTACGTTGTACAAATATACGACACTAATTGTGCACATTGTAAAAATATACAACAGTCAGTGCACATTATAAAAATATACTACAGTAATTGTGCACATTGTAAAAATATACTACAGTCAGTGTACATTGTACAAATATACTACAGTAATTGTAAACAATTATTGTAAAAATATTTTACACTAATTGTGCACATTGTAAAAATATACTTCAGTAATTGTGCACATTGTATAAATATACTACACTAATTGTGCACATTGTAAAAATATACAACAGTCAGTGTACATTTTACAAATATACTACAGTAATTGTGCACATTGTAAAAATATACTGCAGTAATTGTGCACATTGTAAAAATATACTACAGTAATTGTGCACATTGTAAAAATATATTACAGTAATTGTGCACATTGGACAAATATACTTCAGTAATTGTGCACAATTATTGTAAAACTATTTTACACTAATTGTGCACATTGTCAAAATATACAACAGTCAGTGCACATTGTAAAAAATTACTATAGTAATTGTGCACATTGTAAAAATATACTACAGTAATTGTGCACATTGTTAAAATATTTTACACTAATTGAGCACATTGTAAAAATGTACTACAGTAATTGTGCACATTGTAAAACTATACTTCAATAATTGTGCACATTGTACAAATATACTACAGTAATTGTAAACAATTATTGTACAAATATTTTACACTAATTGTGCACATTGTAAAACTATACTACAGTAATTGTGCACATTGTAAAAATATACAACAGTCAGTGCACATTGTAAAAATATATTACAGTAATTGTGCACATTGTAAAAATATACTGCAGTAATTGTGCACATTGTAAAAATATACTACAGTAATTGTGCACATTGTAAAAATATACAACAGTCAGTGCACATTGTAAAAATATATTACAGTAATTGTGCACATTGGACAAATATACTTCAGTAATTGTGCACAATTATTGTAAAACTATTTTACACTAATTGTGCACATTGTTAAAATATACAACAGTCAGTGCACATTGTAAAAATTTACTATAGTAATTGTGCACATTGTAAAAATATACTACAGTAGTTTGCATATTGTAAAAATATACTACAGTAATTGTGCACATTGTAAAAATATACTACAGTCAGTGCACATTGTTAAAATATACTACAGTAATTGTGCACATTGAAAACATATACTACAGTGATTGTGCACATTGTATAAATATACTACAGTAATTGTGCACATTGTAAAAATATACAACAGTCAGTGCACATTGTATATATATACTACAGTAATTGTGCACATTGTTAAAATATTTTACACTAATTGTGCACATTGTAAAAATATACAACAGTCAGTGCACATTGTAAAAATATACTACAGTAATTGTGCACATTGTAAAAATATACTACAGTAATTGTGCACAATTGTTAAAATATTTAACACTAATTGAGCACATTGAAAAAATGTTACTACAGTAATTGTGCACGATTGTAAAACTATACTACATATATTGTGCACATTGTACAAATATACTACAGTAATTGTAAACAATTATGTAAAATATATTTACACTAATTGTGCACATTGGTAAAACTATACTACAGTAATTGTGCACATTGTAAAAATATACAACAGTCAGTGTACATTGTACAAATATACTACAGTAATTGTGAACATTGTACAAATATACTACAGTAATTGTAAACAATTATTATGAAAATATTTTACACTAATTGTGCACATTGTAAAAATATACTACAGTAATTGTGAACATTGTATAAATATACTACACTAATTGTGCACATTGTAAAAATATACAACAGTCAGTGTACATTTTACAAATATACTACAGTAATTGTGCACATTGTAAAAATATACTACAGTAATTGTGCACATTGTAAAAATATACAACAGTCAGTGCACATTGTAAAAATATATTACAGTAATTGTGCACATTGGACAAATATACTTCAGTAATTGTGCACAATTATTGTAAAACTATTTTACACTAATTGTGAACATTGTTAAAATATACAACAGTCAGTGCACATTGTAAAAATTTACTATAGTAATTGTGCACATTGTAAAAATATACTACAGTAATTGTGCACATTGTTAAAATATTTTACACTAATTGAGCACATTGTAAAAATGTACTACAGTAATTGTGCACATTGTAAAACTATACTACCATAATTGTGCACATTGTACAAATATACTACAGTAATTGTAAACAATTATTGTTAAAGTATTTTACACTAAACTGTGCACATTGTAAAACTATACTACAGTAATTGTGCACATTGTAAAAATTACAAACAGTCAGTGTACATTGTACAAATAATACTACAGTAATTGTGAACATTTGTACAAATATACTACAGTAATTGTAAACAATTATTGTAAAAATATTTTACACTAATTGTGCCACATTGTAAAAATATACTACAGTAATTGTGCACATTGTATAAATATACTACACTAATTGTGCACATTGTAAAAATATACAACAGTCAGTGTACATTTTACAAATAAACTACAGTAATTGTGCAACATTGTATAAATATACTGCAGTAATTGTGCACATTGTTAAAAATATACTACAGTAATTGTGCACATTGTAAAAATATATTACACGTAATTGTGCACATTGGACAAATATACTTCAGTAATTGTGCACAATTATTGTAAAACTATTTTACACTAATTGTGCTCATTGTTAAAATATACAACAGTCAGTGCACATTGTAAAAATATACTACAGTAATTGTACACATTGTAAAAATATACCACAGTAGTTTGCCATATTGTAAAAATATACTACAGTAATTGTGCACATTGTAAAAATATACTACAGTCAGTGCACATTGTTAAAATATACTACAGTAATTGTGCACATTGTAAACATATACTACAGTGATTGTGCACATTGTATAAATATACTACAGTAATTGTGCACATTGTAAAAATATACAACAGTCAGTGCACATTGTAAAAATATACTACAGTAATTGTGCCATTTGTAAAAATATATCTACAGTAATTTGCACATTGTAAAAATATACTACAGTAATTGTGCACATTGTAAAAGTATACTACAGTAATTGTGCACATTGTATAAATATACTACAGTAATTGTGCACATTGTAAAAATATACTACAGTAATTTGCACATTGTAAAAATATACTACAGTAATTGTGCACATTGTAAAAGTATACTACAGTAATTGTGCACATTGTAAAAATATACAACAGTCAGTGCACATTATAAAAATATACTACAGTAATTGTGCACATTGTAAAAATATACTACAGTAATTGTGCACATTGTAAAAGTATACTACAGTAATTCTGCACATTGTAAAAATATACAACAGTCAGTGTACATTGTACAAATATACTACAGTAATTGTGCACATTGTATAAATATACTACAGTAATTGTAAACAATTATTGTAAAAATATTTTACACTAATTGTGCACATTGTAAAAATATGCTACAGTAATTGTGCACATTGTAAAAGTATACTACAGTAATTCTGCACATTGTAAAAATATACACCAGTCAGTGTACATTGTACAAATATACTACAGTAATTGTGCACATTGTACAAATATACTACAGTAATTGTAAACAATTATTGTAAAAATATTTTACACTAATTGTGCACATTTTAAAAATATACTACATTAATTGTGCACATTGTAAAAATATACTACAGTAATTTGCACATTGTAAAAATATACTACAGTAATTGTGCACATTGTAAAAATATGCAACGGTCAGTGTACGTTGTACAAATATACGACACTAATTGTGCACATTGTAAAAATATACAACAGTCAGTGTACATTTTACAAATATACTACAGTAATTGTGCACATTGTAAAAATATACTGCAGTAATTATGCACATTGTAAAAATATACTACAGTAATTGTGCACATTGTAAAAATATACAACAGTCAGTGCACATTGTAAAAATATATTACAGTAATTGTTTACATTGGACAAATATACTTCAGTAATTGTGCACAATTATTGTAAAACTATTTTACACTAATTGTGCACATTGTTAAAATATACAACAGTTAGTGCACATTGTAAAAATATACTACAGTAATTGTGCACATTGTAAAAATATACTACAGTCAGTGCACATTGTTAAACTATACTACAGTAATTGTGCCCATTGTAAACATATACTACAGTGATTGTGCACATTGTATAAATATACTACAGTAATTGTGCACATTGTAAAAATATACAACAGTCAGTGCACATTGTAAAAATATACTACAGTAATTGTGCACATTGTAAAAATATACTACAGTAATTTGCACATTGTAAAAATATACTACAGTAATTGTGCACATTGTAAAAGTATACTACAGTAATTGTGCACATTGTATAAATATACTACAGTAATTGTGCACATTGTAAAAATATACTACAGTAATTTGCACATTGTAAAAATATACTACAGTAATTGTGCACATTGTAAAAGTATACTACAGTAATTGTGCACATTGTATAAATATACGACAGTAATTGTGCACATTGTAAAAATATGCAACGGTCAGTGTACGTTGTACAAATATACGACACTTATTGTGCACACTGTAAAAATATACAACAGTCAGTGCACATTATAAAAATATACTACAGTAATTGTGCACATTGTAAAAATATACTAAAGTAATTGTGCACATTGTAAAAGTATACTACAGTAATTCTGCACATTGTAAAAATATACAACAGTCAGTGTACATTGTACAAATATACTACAGTAATTGTGCACATTGTATAAATATACTACAGTAATTGTAAACAATTATTGTAAAAATATTTTACACTAATTGTGCACATTGTAAAAATATGCTACAGTAATTGTGCACATTGTAAAAGTATACTACAGTAATTCTGCACATTGTAAAAATATACACCAGTCAGTGTACATTGTACAAATATACTACAGTAATTGTGCACATTGTACAAATATACTACAGTAATTGTAAACAATTATTGTAAAAATATTTTACACTAATTGTGCACATTTTAAAAATATACTACATTAATTGTGCACATTGTAAAAATATACTACAGTAATTTGCACATTGTAAAAATATACTACAGTAATTGTGCACATTGTAAAAATATGCAACGGTCAGTGTACGTTGTACAAATATACGACACTAATTGTGCACATTGTAAAAATATACAACAGTCAGTGCACATTATAAAAATATACTACAGTAATTGTGCACATTGTAAAAATATACAACAGTCAGTGCACATTGTATATATATACTACAGTAATTGTGCACATTGTTAAAATATTTTACACTAATTGTGCACATTGTAAAAATATACAACAGTCAGTGCACATTGTAAAAATATACTACAGTAATTGTGCACATTGTAAAAATATACTACAGTAATTGTGCACATTGTTAAAATATTTAACACTAATTGAGCACATTGTAAAAATGAACTACAGTAATTGTGCACATTGTAAAACTATACTACAATAATTGTGCACATTGTACAAATATACTACAGTAAATGTAAACAATTATTGTAAAAATATTTTACACTAATTGTGCACATTGTAAAACTATACTACAGTAATTGTGCACATTGTAAAAATATACAACAGTCAGAGTACATTGTACAAATATACTACAGTAATTGTGAACATTGTACAAATATACTACAGTAATTGTAAACAATTATTGTAAAAATATTTTACACTTATTGTGCACATTGTAAAAATTTACTACAGTAATTGTGCACATTGTAAAAATATACAACAGTCAGTGTACATTGTACAAATATACTACAGTAATTGTGAACATTGTACAAATATACTACAGTAATTGTAAACAATTATTGTAAAAATATTTTACACTTATTGTGCACATTGTATAAATATACTACAGTAATTGTGCACATTGTAAAAATATACAACAGTCAGTGCACATTGTAAAAATATACTACAGTAATTGTGCACATTGTAAAAATATACTGCAGTAATTGTGCACATTGTAAAAATATACTACAGTAATTGTGCACATTGTAAAAATATATTACAGTAATGGTGCACATTGGACAAATATACTTCAGTAATTGTGCACAATTATTGTAAAACTATTTTACACTAATTGTGCACATTGCTAAAAAATACAACAGTCAGTGTACATTGTAAAAATTTACTATAGTAATTGTGCACATTGTAAAAATATACTACAGTAATTGTGCACATTGTTAAAATATTTTACACTAATTGAGCACATTGTAAAAATGTACTACAGTAATTGTGCACATTGTAAAACTATACTTCAATAATTGTGCACATTGTACAAATATACTACAGTAATTGTAAACAATTATTGTACAAATATTTTACACTAATTGTGCACATTGTAAAACTATACTACAGTAATTGTTCACATTTTAAAAATATACAACAGTCAGTGTACATTGTACAAATATACTACAGTAATTGTGAACATTGTACAAATATACTACAGTAATTGTAAACAATTATTGTAAAAATATTTTACACTAATTGTGCACATTGTAAAAATATACTACAGTAATTGTGCACATTGTATAAATATACTACACTAATTGTGCACATTGTAAAAATATACAACAGTCAGTGTACATTTTACAAATATACTACAGTAATTGTGCACATTGTAAAAATATACTGCAGTAATTATGCACATTGTAAAAATATACTACAGTAATTGTGCACATTGTAAAAATATACAACAGTCAGTGCACATTGTAAAAATATATTACAGTAATTGTTTACATTGGACAAATATACTTCAGTAATTGTGCACAATTATTGTAAAACTATTTTACACTAATTGTGCACATTGTTAAAATATACAACAGTTAGTGCACATTGTAAAAATATACTACAGTAATTGTGCACATTGTAAAAATATACTACAGTCAGTGCACATTGTTAAAATATACTACAGTAATTGTGCCCATTGTAAACATATACTACAGTGATTGTGCACATTGTATAAATATACTACAGTAATTGTGCACATTGTAAAAATATACAACCGTCAGTGCACATTGTAAAAATATACTACAGTAATTGTGCACATTGTAAAAATATACTACAGTAATTTGCACATTGTAAAAATATATTACAGTAATTGTGCACACTGTAAAAGTATACTACAGTAATTGTGCACATTGTATAAATATACGACAGTAATTGTGCACATTGTAAAAATATGCAACGGTCAGTGCACATTATAAAAATATACTACAGTAATTGTGCACATTGTAAAAATATACTACAGTAATTGTGCACATTGTAAAAGTATACTACAGTAATTCTGCACATTGTAAAAATATACAACAGTCAGTGTACATTGTACAAATATACTACAGTAATTGTGCACATTGTATAAATATACTACAGTAATTGTAAACAATTATTGTAAAAATATTTTACACTAATTGTGCACATTGTAAAAATATGCTACAGTAATTGTGCACATTGTAAAAGTATACTACAGTAATTCTGCACATTGTAAAAATATACACCAGTCAGTTTACATTGTTAAAATATACTACAGTAATTGTGCACATTGTAAACATATACTACAGTGATTGTGCACATTGTATAAATATACTACAGTAATTGTGCACATTGTAAAATATACAACAGTCAGTGCACATTGTAAAAATATACTACAGTAATTGTGCACATTGTAAAAATATACTACAGTAATTTGCACATTGTAAAAATATACTACAGTAATTGTGCACATTGTAAAAGTATACTACAGTAATTGTGCACATTGTATAAATATACTACAGTAATTGTGCACATTGTAAAAATATGCAACGGTCAGTGTACGTTGTACAAATATACGACACTAATTGTGCACATTGTAAAAATATACAACAGTCAGTGCACATTATAAAAATATACTACAGTAATTGTGCACATTGTAAAAATATACAACAGTCAGTGTAAATTGTACAAATATACTACAGTATTTGTGAACATTGTACAAATATACTACAGTAATTGTAAACAATTATTGTAAAAATATTTTACACTAATTGTGCACATTGTAAAAATATACTTCAGTAATTGTGCACATTGTATAAATATATATCTTATACTAATTGTGCACATTGTAAAACTATACTACAGTAATTGTGCACATTTTAAAAATATACAACAGTCAGTGTACATTGTACAAATATACTACAGTAATTGTGAACATTGTACAAATATACTACAGTAATTGTAAAAAATTATTGTAAAAACATTTTACACTAATTGTGCACATTGTAAAAATATACTACAGTAATTGTGCACATTGTATAAATATACTACACTAATTGTGCACATTGTAAAAATATACAACAGTCAGTGTACATTTTACAAATATACTACAGTAATTGTGCACATTGTAAAAATATACTGCAGTAATTATGCACATTGTAAAAATATACTACAGTAATTGTGCACATTGTAAAAATATACAACAGTCAGTGCACATTGTAAAAATATATTACAGTAATTGTTTACATTGGACAAATATACTTCAGTAATTGTGCACAATTATTGTAAAACTATTTTACACTAATTGTGCACATTGTTAAAATATACAACAGTTAGTGCACATTGTAAAAATATACTACAGTAATTGTGCACATTGTAAAAATATACTACAGTCAGTGCACATTGTTAAACTATACTACAGTAATTGTGCCCATTGTAAACATATACTACAGTGATTGTGCACATTGTATAAATATACTACAGTAATTGTGCACATTGTAAAAATATACAACAGTCAGTGCACATTGTAAAAATATACTACAGTAATTGTGCACATTGTAAAAATATACTACAGTAATTTGCACATTGTAAAAATATACTACAGTAATTGTGCACATTGTAAAAGTATACTACAGTAATTGTGCACATTGTATAAATATACGACAGTAATTGTGCACATTGTAAAAATATGCAACGGTCAGTGTACGTTGTACAAATATACGACACTTATTGTGCACACTGTAAAAATATACAACAGTCAGTGCACATTATAAAAATATACTACAGTAATTGTGCACATTGTAAAAATATACTACAGTAATTCTGCACATTGTAAAAGTATACTACAGTAATTCTGCACATTGTAAAAATATACAACAGTCAGTGTACATTGTACAAATATACTACAGTAATTGTGCACATTGTATAAATATACTACAGTAATTGTAAACAATTATTGTAAAAATATTTTACACTAATTGTGCACATTGTAAAAATATGCTACAGTAATTGTGCACATTGTAAAAGTATACTACAGTAATTCTGCACATTGTAAAAATATACACCAGTCAGTGTACATTGTACAAATATACTATAGTAATTGTGCACATTGTACAAATATACTACAGTAATTGTAAACAATTATTGTAAAAATATTTTACACTAATTGTGCACATTTTAAAAATATACTACATTAATTGTGCACATTGTAAAAATATACTACAGTAATTTGCACATTGTAAAAATATACTACAGTAATTGTGCACATTGTAAAAATATGCAATGGTCAGTGTACGTTGTACAAATATACGACACTAATTGTGCACATTGTAAAAATATACAACAGTCAGTGCACATTATAAAAATATACTACAGTAATTGTGCACATTGTAAAAATATACAACAGTCAGTGCACATTGTAAAAATATACTACAGTAATTGTGCACATTGTAAAAATATACTACAGTAATTGTGCACATTGTTAAAATATTTAACACTAATTGAGCACATTGTAAAAATGAACTACAGTAATTGTGCACATTGTAAAACTATACTACAATAATTGTGCACATTGTACAAATATACTACAGTAAATGTAAACAATTATTGTAAAAATATTTTACACTAATTGTGCACATTGTAAAACTATACTACAGTAATTGTGCACATTGTAAAAATATACAACAGTCAGAGTACATTGTACAAATATACTACAGTAATTGTGAACATTGTACAAATATACTACAGTAATTGTAAACAATTATTGTAAAAATATTTTACACTTATTGTGCACATTGTAAAAATATACTACAGTAATTGTGCACATTGTAAAAATATACAACAGTCAGTGTACATTGTACACATATACTACAGTAATTGTGAACATTGTACAAATATACTACAGTAATTGTAAACAATTATTGTAAAAATATTTTACACTTATTGTGCACATTGTATAAATATACTACAGTAATTGTGCACATTGTAAAAATATACAACAGTCAGTGCACATTGTAAAAATATACTACAGTAATTGTGCACATTGTAAAAATATACTACAGTAATTTGCACATTGTAAAAATATACTACAGTAATTGTGCACATTGTAAAAGTATACTACAGTAATTGTGCACATTGTATAAATATACTACAGTAATTGTGCACATTGTAAAAATATGCAACGGTCAGTGTACGTTGTACAAATATACGACACTAATTGTGCACATTGTAAAAATATACAACAGTCAGTGCACATTATAAAAATATACTACAGTAATTGTGCACATTGTAAAAATATACTACAGTCAGTGTACATTGTACAAATATACTACAGTATTTGTGAACATTGTACAAATATACTACAGTAATTGTAAACAATTATTGTAAAAATATTTTACACTAATTGTGCACATTGTAAAAATATACTTCAGTAATTGTGCACATTGTATAAATATACTACACTAATTGTGCACATTGTAAAAATATACAACAGTCAGTGTACATTTTACAAATATACTACAGTAATTGTGCACATTGTAAAAATATACTGCAGTAATTGTGCACATTGTAAAAATATACTACAGTAATTGTGCACATTGTAAAAATATATTACAGTAATTGTGCACATTGGACAAATATACTTCAGTAATTGTGCACAATTATTGTAAAACTATTTTACACTAATTGTGCACATTGTCAAAATATACAACAGTCAGTGCACATTGTAAAAAATTACTATAGTAATTGTGCACATTGTAAAAATATACTACAGTAATTGTGCACATTGTTAAAATATTTTACACTAATTGAGCACATTGTAAAAATGTACTACAGTAATTGTGCACATTGTAAAACTATACTTCAATAATTGTGCACATTGTACAAATATACTACAGTAATTATAAACAATTATTGTACAAATATTTTACACTAATTGTGCACATTGTAAAACTATACTACAGTAATTGTGCACATTGTAAAAATATACAACAGTCAGTGCACATTGTAAAAATATATTACAGTAATTGTGCACATTGTAAAAATATACTGCAGTAATTGTGCACATTGTAAAAATATACTACAGTAATTGTGCACATTGTAAAAATATACAACAGTCAGTGCACATTGTTAAAATATACTACAGTAATTGTGCACATTGAAAACATATACTACAGTGATTGTGCACATTGTATAAATATACTACAGTAATTGTGCACATTGTAAAAATATACAACAGTCAGTGCACATTGTTAAAATATACTACAGTAATTGTGCACATTGTAAAAATATACTACAGTAATTGTGCACATTGTAAAAATATGCAACGGTCAGTGTACGTTGTACAAATATATGACACTAATTGTGCACATTGTAAAAATATACAACAGTCAGTGCACATTATAAAAATATACTTCAGTAATTGTGCACATTGTAAAAATATACAACAGTCAGTGCACATTGTATATATATACTACAGTAATTGTGCACATTGTTAAAATATTTTACACTAATTGTGCACATTGTAAAAATATACAACAGTCAGTGCGCATTGTAAAAATATACTACAGTAATTGTGCACATTGTAAAAATATACTACAGTAATTGTGCACATTGTTAAAATATTTAACACTAATTGAGCACATTGAAAAAATGTACTACAGTAATTGTGCACATTGTAAAACTATACTACAATAATTGTGCACATTGTACAAATATACTACAGTAATTGTAAACAATTATTGTAAAAATATTTTACACTAATTGTGCACATTGTAAAACTATACTACAGTAATTGTGCACATTGTAAAAATATACAACAGTCAGTGTACATTGTACAAATATACTACAGTAATTGTGAACATTGTACAAATATACTACAGTAATTGTAAACAATTATTGTGAAAATATTTTACACTAATTGTGCACATTGTAAAAATATACTACAGTAATTGTGAACATTGTATAAATATACTACACTAATTGTGCACATTGTAAAAATATACAACAGTCAGTGTACATTTTACAAATATACTGCAGTAATTGTGCACATTGTAAAAATATACTACAGTAATTGTGCACATTGTAAAAATATACAACAGTCAGTGCACATTGTAAAAATATATTACAGTAATTGTGCACATTGGACAAATATACTTCAGTAATTGTGCACAATTATTGTAAAACTATTTTACACTAATTGTGAACATTGTTAAAATATACAACAGTCAGTGCACATTGTAAAAATTTACTATAGTAATTGTGCACATTGTAAAAATATACTACAGTATTTGTGCACATTGTTAAAATATTTTACACTAATTGAGCACATTGTAAAAATGTACTACAGTAATTGTGCACATTGTAAAACTATACTACAATAATTGTGCACATTGTACAAATATACTACAGTAATTGTAAACAATTATTGTTAAAGTATTTTACACTAATTGTGCACATTGTAAAACTATACTACAGTAATTGTGCACATTGTAAAAATATACTACAGTAATTGTGCCCATTGTAAAAATATATTACAGTAATTGTGCACATTGGACAAATATACTTCAGTAATTGTGCACAATTATTGTAAAACTATTTTACACTAATTGTGCACATTGTTAAAATATACAACAGTCAGTGCACATTGTAAAAATATACTACAGTAATTGTACACATTGTAAAAATATACTACAGTAGTTTGCATATTGTAAAAATATACTACAGTAATTGTGCACATTGTAAAAATATACTACAGTCAGTGCACATTGTTAAAATATACTACAGTAATTGTGCACATTGTAAACATATACTACAGTGATTTTGCACATTGTATAAATATACTACAGTAATTGTGCACATTGTAAAAATATACAACAGTCAGTGCACATTGTAAAAATATACTACAGTAATTGTTTACATTGTAAAAATATACTACAGTAATTTGCACATTGTAAAAATATACTACAGTAATTGTGCACATTGTAAAAGTATACTACAGTAATTGTGCACATTGTATAAATATACGACAGTAATTGTGCACATTGTAAAAATATGCAACGGTCAGTGTACGTTGTACAAATATACGACACTTATTGTGCACATTGTAAAAATATACAACAGTCAGTGCACATTATAAAAATATACTACAGTAATTGTGCACATTGTAAAAGTATACTACAGTAATTCTGCACATTGTAAAAATATACACCAGTCAGTTTACATTGTTAAAATATACTACAGTAATTGTGCACATTGTAAACATATACTACAGTGATTGTGCACTTTGTATAAATATACTACAGTAATTGTGCACATTGTAAAAATATACAACAGTCAGTGCACATTGTAAAAATATACTACAGTAATTGTGCACATTGTAAAAATATACTACAGTAATTTGCACATTGTAAAAATATACTACAGTAATTGTGCACATTGTAAAAGTATACTACAGTAATTGTGCACATTGTATAAATATACTACACTAATTGTGCACATTGTAAAAATATACAACAGTCAGTGTACATTTTACAAATATACTACAGTAATTGTGCACATTGTAAAAATATACTGCAGTAATTGTGCACATTGTAAAAATATACTACAGTAATTGTGCACATTGTAAAAATATATTACAGTAATTGTGCACATTGGACAAATATACTTCAGTAATTGTGCACAATTATTGTAAAACTATTTTACACTAATTGTGCACATTGTTAAAATATACAACAGTCAGTGCACATTGTAAAAATTTACTATAGTAATTGTGCACATTGTAAAAATATACTACAGTAATTGTGCACATTGTTAAAATATTTTACACTAACTGAGCACATTGTAAAAATGTACTACAGTAATTGTGCACATTGTAAAACTATACTTCAATAATTGTGCACATTGTACAAATATACTACAGTAATTGTAAACAATTATTGTACAAATATTTTACACTAATTGTGCACATTGTAAAACTATACTACAGTAATTGTGCACATTTTAAAAATATACAACAGTCAGTGTACATTGTACAAATATACTACAGTAATTGTGAACATTGTACAAATATATTACAGTAATTGTAAACAATTATTGTAAAAATATTTTACACTAATTGTGCACATTGTAAAAATATACTTCAGTAATTGTGCACATTGTATAAATATACTACACTAATTGTGCACATTGTTAAAATATTTTACACTAATTGAGCACATTGTAAAAATGTACTACAGTAATTTTGCACATTGTAAAACTATACTTCAATAATTGTGCACATTGTACAAATATACTACAGTAAATGTAAACAATTATTGTAAAAATATTTTACACTAATTGTGCACATTGTAAAAATATACTACAGTAATTGTGCACATTGTATAAATATACTACACTAATTGTGCACATTGTAAAAATATACAACAGTCAGTGTACATTTTACAAATATACTACAGTAATTGTGCACATTGTAAAAATATACTGCAGTAATTATGCACATTGTAAAAATATACTACAGTAATTGTGCACATTGTAAAAATATACAACAGTCAGTGCACATTGTAAAAATATATTACAGTAATTGTTTACATTGGACAAATATACTTCAGTAATTGTGCACAATTATTGTAAAACTATTTTACACTAATTGTACACATTGTTAAAATATACAACAGTTAGTGCACATTGTAAAAATATACTACAGTAATTGTGCACATTGTAAAAATATACTACAGTCAGTGCACATTGTTAAAATATACTACAGTAATTGTGCCCATTGTAAACATATACTACAGTGATTGTGCACATTGTATAAATATACTACAGTAATTGTGCACATTGTAAAAATATACAACAGTCAGTGCACATTGTAAAAATATACTACAGTAATTGTGCACATTGTAAAAATATACTACAGTAATTTGCACATTGTAAAAATATACTACAGTAATTGTGCACATTGTAAAAGTATACTACAGTAATTGTGCACATTGTATAAATATACGACAGTAATTGTGCACATTGTAAAAATATGCAACGGTCAGTGTACGTTGTACAAATATACGACACTTATTGTGCACATTGTAAAAATATACAACAGTCAGTGCACATTATAACAATATACTACAGTAATTGTGCACATTGTAAAAATATACTACAGTAATTGTGCACATTGTAAAAGTATACTACAGTAATTATGCACATTGTAAAAATATACAACAGTCAGTGTACATTGTACAAATATACTACAGTAATTGTGCACATTGTATAAATATACTACAGTAATTGTAAACAATTATTGTAAAAATATTTTACACTAATTGTGCACATTGTAAAAATATGCTACAGTAATTGTGCACATTGTAAAAGTATACTACGGTAATTCTGCACATTGTAAAAATATACACCAGTCAGTTTACATTGTTAAAATATACTACAGTAATTGTGCACATTGTAAACATATACTACAGTGATTGTGCACATTGTATAAATATACTACAGTAATTGTGCACATTGTAAAAATATACAACAGTCAGTGCACATTGTAAAAATATACTACAGTAATTGTGCACATTGTAAAAATATACTACAGTAATTTGCACATTGTAAAAATATACTACAGTAATTGTGCACATTGTAAAAGTATACTACAGTAATTGTGCACATTGTATAAATATACTACAGTAATTGTGCACATTGTAAAAATATGCAACGGTCAGTGTACGTTGTACAAATATACGACACTAATTGTGCACATTGTAAAAATATACAACAGTCAGTGCACATTATAAAAATATACTACAGTAATTGTGCACATTGTAAAAATATACAACAGTCAGTGTAAATTGTACAAATATACTACAGTATTTGTGAACATTGTACAAATATACTACAGTAATTGTAAACAATTATTGTAAAAATATTTTACACTAATTGTGCACATTGTAAAAATATACTTCAGTAATTGTGCACATTGTATAAATATATATTTTACACTAATTGTGCACATTGTAAAACTATACTACAGTAATTGTGCACATTTTAAAAATATACAACAGTCAGTGTACATTGTACAAATATACTACAGTAATTGTGAACATTGTACAAATGTACTACAGTAATTGTAAACAATTATTGTAAAAATATTTTACAGTAATTGTGCACATTGTAAAAATATACTACAGTAATTGTGCACATTGTATAAATATACTACACTAATTGTGCACATTGTAAAAATATACAACAGTCAGTGTACATTTTACAAATATACTACAGTAATTGTGCACATTGTAAAAATATACTGCAGTAATTATGCACATTGTAAAAATATACTACAGTAATTGTGCACATTGTAAAAATATACAACAGTCAGTGCACATTGTAAAAATATATTACAGTAATTGTTTACATTGGACAAATATACTTCAGTAATTGTGCACAATTATTGTAAAACTATTTTACACTAATTGTGCACATTGTTAAAATATACAACAGTTAGTGCACATTGTAAAAATATACTACAGTAATTGTGCACATTGTAAAAATATACTACAGTCAGTGCACATTGTTAAAATATACTACAGTAATTGTGCCCATTGTAAACATATACTACAGTGATTGTGCACATTGTATAAATATACTACAGTAATTGTGCACATTGTAAAAATATACTACAGTAATTTGCACATTGTAAAAATATACTACAGTAATTGTGCACATTGTAAAAGTATACTACAGTAATTGTGCACATTGTATAAATATACTACAGTAATTGTGCACATTGTAAAAATATGCAACGGTCAGTGTACGTTGTACAAATATACGACACTAATTGTGCACATTGTAAAAATATACAACAGTCAGTGCACATTATAAAAATATACTACAGTAATTGTGCACATTGTAAAAGTATACTACAGTAATTCTGCACATTGTAAAAATATACAACAATCAGTGTACATTGTACAAATATACTACAGTAATTGTGCACATTGTATAAATATACTACAGTAATTGTAAACAATTATTGTAAAAAATATTTTACACTAATTGTGCACATTGTAAAAATATGCTACAGTAATTGTGCACATTGTAAAAGTATACTACAGTTATTCTGCACATTGTAAAAATATACACCAGTCAGTGTACATTGTACAAATATACTACAGTAATTGTGCACATTGTACAAATATACTACAGTAATTGTAAACAATTATTGTAAAAATATTTTACACTAATTGTGCACATTTTAAAAATATACTACATTAATTGTGCACATTGTAAAAATATACTACAGTAATTTGCACATTGTAAAAATATACTACAGTAATTGTGCACATTGTAAAAATATGCAACGGTCAGTGTACGTTGTACAAATATACGACACTAATTGTGCACATTGTAAAAATATACAACAGTCAGTGCACATTATAAAAATATACTACAGTAATTGTGCACATTGTAAAAGTATACTACAGTAATTGTGCACATTGTAAAAATATACAACAGTCAGTGTACATTGTACAAATATACTACAGTAATTGTGCACATTGTATAAATATACTACAGTAATTGTAAACAATTATTGTAAAAATATTTTACACTAATTGTGCACATTGTAAAAATATGCTACAGTAATTGTGCACATTGTAAAAGTATACTACAGTAATTCTGCACATTGTAAAAATATACACCAGTCAGTGTACATTGTACAAATATACTACAGTAATTGTGCACATTGTACAAATATACTACAGTAATTGTAAACAATTATTGTAAAAATATTTTACACTAATTGTGCACATTGTAAAAATATACTTCAGTAATTGTTCACATTGTATAAATATATATTTTACACTAATTCTGCACATAGTAAAACTATACTACAGTAATTGTGCACATTTTAAAAATATACAACAGTCAGTGTACATTGTACAAATATACTACAGTAATTGTGAACATTGTACAAATATACTACAGTAATTGTAAACAATTATTGTAAAAATATTTTACACTAATTGTGCACATTGTAAAAATATACTACAGTAATTGTGCACATTGTATAAATATACTACACTAATTGTGCACATTGTAAAAATATACAACAGTCAGTGTACATTTTACAAATATACTACAGTAATTGTGCACATTGTAAAAATATACTGCAGTAATTATGCACATTGTAAAAATATACTACAGTAATTGTTTACATTGGACAAATATACTTCAGTAATTGTGCACAATTATTGTAAAACTATTTTACACTAATTGTGCACATTGTTAAAATATACAACAGTTAGTGCACATTGTAAAAATATACTACAGTAATTGTGCACATTGTAAAAATATACAACAGTCAGTGCACATTATAAAAATATACTACAGTAATTGTGCACATTGTAAAAGTATACTACAGTAATTGTGCACATTGTAAAAATATACAACAGTCAGTGTACATTGTACAAATATACTACAGTAATTGTGCACATTGCATAAATATACTACAGTAATTGTAAACAATTATTGTAAAAATATTTTACACTAATTGTGCACATTTTAAAAATATACTACATTAATTGTGCACATTGTAAAAATATACTACAGTAATTTGCACATTGTAAAAATATACTACAGTAATTGTGCACATTGTAAAAATATGCAACGGTCAGTGTACGTTGTACAAATATACGACACTAATTGTGCACATTGTAAAAATATACAACAGTCAGTGCACATTATAAAAATATACTACAGTAATTGTGCACATTGTAAAAATATACAACAGTCAGTGCACATTGTATATATATACTACAGTAATTGTGCACATTGTTAAAATATTTTACACTAATTGTGCACATTGTAAAAATATACAACAGTCAGTGCACATTGTAAAAATATACTACAGTAATTGTGCACATTGTAAAAATATACAACAGTCAGTGTACATTGTACAAATATACTACAGTATTTGTGAACATTGTACAAATATACTACAGTAATTGTAAACAATTATTGTAAAAATATGTTACACTAATTGTGCACATTGTAAAAATATACTACAGTAATTGTGCACATTGTATATTATACTACACTAATTGTGCACATTGTAAAAATATACAACAGTCAGTGTACATTTTACAAATATACTACAGTAATTGTGCACATTGTAAAAATATACTGCAGTAATTATGCACATTGTAAAAATATACTACAGTAATTGTGCACATTGTAAAAATATACAACAGTCAGTGCACATTGTAAAAATATATTACAGTAATTGTTTACATTGGACAAATATACTTCAGTAATTGTGCACAATTATTGTAAAACTATTTTACACTAATTGTGCACATTGTTAAAATATACAACAGTTAGTGCACATTGTAAAAATATACTACAGTAATTGTGCACATTGTAAAAATATACTACAGTCAGTGCACATTGTTAAAATATATTACAGTAATTGTGCCCATTGTAAACATATACTACAGTGATTGTGCACATTGTATAAATATACTACAGTAATTGTGCACATTGTAAAAATATACAACAGTCAGTGCACATTGTAAAAATATACTACAGTAATTGTGCACATTGTAAAAGTATACTACAGTAATTGTGCACATTGTATAAATATACTACAGTAATTGTGCACATTGTAAAAATATGCAACGGTCAGTGTACGTTGTACAAATATACGACACTAATTGTGCACATTGTAAAAATATACAACAGTCAGTGCACATTATAAAAATATACTACAGTAATTGTGCACATTGTAAAATTATACAACAGTCAGTGCACATTGTATATATATACTACAGTAATTGTGCACATTGTTAAAATATTTTACACTAATTGTGCACATTGTAAAAATATACAACAGTCAGTGCACATTGTAAAAATATACTACAGTAATTGTGCACATTGTAAAAATATACTACAGTAATTGTGCACATTGTTAAAATATTTAACACTAATTGAGCACATTGTAAAAATGAACTACAGTAATTGTGCACATTGTAAAACTATACTACAATAATTGTGCACATTGTACAAATATACTACAGTAAATGTAAACAATTATTGTAAAAATATTTTACACTTATTGTGCACATTGTATAAATATACTACAGTAATTGTGCACATTGTAAAAATATACAACAGTCAGTGCACATTGTAAAAATATACTACAGTAATTGTGCACATTGTAAAAATATACTACAGTAATTTGCACATTGTAAAAATATACTACAGTAATTGTGCACATTGTAAAAGTATACTACAGTAATTGTGCACATTGTATAAATATACTACAGTAATTGTGCACATTGTAAAAATATGCAACGGTTAGTGTACGTTGTACAAATATACGACACTAATTGTGCACATTGTAAAAATATACAACAGTCAGTGCACATTATAAAAATATACTACAGTAATTGTGCACATTGTAAAAGTATACTACAGTAATTCTGCACATTGTAAAAATATACAACAGTCAGTGTACATTGTACAAATATACTACAGTAATTGTGCACATTGTATAAATATACTACAGTAATTGTAAACAATTATTGTAAAAATATTTTACACTAATTGTGCACATTGTAAAAATATGCTACAGTAATTGTGCACATTGTAAAAGTATACTACAGTAATTCTGCACATTGTAAAAATATACACCAGTCAGTGTACATTGTACAAATATACTACAGTAATTGTGCACATTGTACAAATATACTACAGTAATTGTAAACAATTATTGTAAAAATATTTTACACTAATTGTGCACATTTTAAAAATATACTACATTAATTGTGCACATTGTAAAAATATACTACAGTAATTTGCACATTGTAAAAATATACTACAGTAATTGTGCACATTGTAAAAATATGCACCGGTCAGTGTACGTTGTACAAATATACGACACTAATTGTGCACATTGTAAAAATATACAACAGTCAGTGCACATTATAAAAATATACTACAGTAATTGTGCACATTGTAAAAATATACAACAGTCAGTGCACATTGTATATATATACTACAGTAATTGTGCACATTGTTAAAATATTTTACACTAATTGTGCACATTGTAAAAATATACAACAGTCAGTGCACATTGTAAAAATATACTACAGTAATTGAGCACATTGTAAAAATATACTACAGTAATTGTGCACATTGTTAAAATATTTAACACTAATTGAGCACATTGTAAAAATGAACTACAGTAATTGTGCACATTGTAAAACTATACTACAATAATTGTGCACATTGTACAAATATACTACAGTAAATGTAAACAATTATTGTAAAAATGTTTTACACTAATTGTGCACATTGTAAAACTATACTACAGTAATTGTGCACATTGTAAAAATATACAACAGTCAGAGTACATTGTACAAATATACTACAGTAATTGTGATCATTGTACAAATATACTACAGTACTTGTAAACAATTATTGTAAAAATATTTTACACTTATTGTGCACATTGTAAAAATATACTACAGTAATTGTGCACATTGTAAAAATATACAACAGTCAGTGTACATTGTACAAATATACTACAGTAATTGTGAACATTGTACAAATATACTACAGTAATTGTAAACAATTATTGTAAAAATATTTTACACTTATTGTGCACATTGTATAAATATACTACAGTAATTGTGCACATTGTAAAAATATACAACAGTCAGTGCACATTGTAAAAATATACTACAGTAATTGTGCACATTGTAAAAATATACTACAGTTATATGCACATTGTAAAAATATACTACAGTAATTGTGCACATTGTAAAAGTATACTACAGTAATTGTGCACATTGTATAAATATACTACAGTAATTGTGCACATTGTAAAAATATGCAACGGTCAGTGTACGTTGTACAAATATACGACACTAATTGTGCACATTGTAAAAATATACAACAGTCAGTGCACATTATAAAAATATACTACAGTAATTGTGCACATTGTAAAAGTATACTACAGTAATTCTGCACATTGTAAAAATATACAACAGTCAGTGTACATTGTACAAATATACTACAGTAATTGTGCACATTGTATAAATATACTACAGTAATTGTAAACAATTATTGTAAAAATATTTTACACTAATTGTGCACATTGTAAAAATATGCTACAGTAATTGTGCACATTGTAAAAGTATACTACAGTAATTCTGCACATTGTAAAAATATACACCAGTCAGTGTACATTGTACAAATATACTACAGTAATTGTGCACATTGTACAAATATACTACAGTAATTGTAAACAATTATTGTAAAAATATTTTACACTAATTGTGCACATTTTAAAAATATACTACATTAATTGTGCACATTGTAAAAATATACTACAGTAATTTGCACATTGTAAAAATATACTACAGTAATTGTGCACATTGTAAAAATATGCAACGGTCAGTGTACGTTGTACAAATATACGACACTAATTGTACACATTGTAAAAATATACAACAGTCAGTGCACATTATAAAAATATACTACAGTAATTGTGCACATTGTAAAAGTATACTACAGTAATTGTGCACATTGTAAAAATATACAACAGTCAGTGTACATTGTACAAACATACTACAGTAATTGTGCACATTGTATAAATATACTACAGTAATTGTAAACAATTATTGTAAAAATATTTTACACTAATTGTGCACATTGTAAAAATATGCTACAGTAATTGTGCACATTGTAAAAGTATACTACAGTAATTCTGCACATTGTAAAAATATACACCAGTCAGTGTACATTGTACAAATATACTACAGTAATTGTGCACATTGTACAAATATACTACAGTAATTGTAAACAATTATTGTAAAAATATTTTACACTAATTGTGCACATTTTAAAAATATACTACATTAATTGTGCACATTGTAAAAATATACTACAGTAATTTGCACATTATAAAAATATACTACAGTAATTGTGCACATTGTAAAAATATGCAACGGTCAGTGTACGTTGTACAAATATACGACACTAATTGTGCACATTGTAAAAATATACAACAGTCAGTGCACATTATAAAAATATACTACAGTAATTGTGCACATTGTAAAAATATACAACAGTCAGTGCACATTGTTTATATATACTACAGTAATTGTGCACATTGTTAAAATATTTTACACTAATTGTGCACATTGTAAAAATATACAACAGTCAGTGCACATTGTAAAAATATACTACAGTAATTGTGCACATTGTAAAAATATACTACAGTAATTGTGCACATTGTTAAAATATTTAACACTAATTGAGCACATTGTAAAAATGAACTACAGTAATTGTGCACATTGTAAAACTATACTACAATAATTGTGCACATTGTACAAATATACTACAGTAAATGTAAACAATTATTGTAAAAATATTTTACACTAATTGTGCACATTGTTAAAATATACTACAGTAATTGTGCACATTGTAAAAATATACTGCAGTAATTTGCACATTGTAAAATATACTACAGTAATTGTGCACATTGTAAAAGTATACTACAGTAATTGTGCACATTGCATAAGTATACTACAGTAATTGTGCACATTGTAAAAATATGCAACGGTCAGTGTACGTTGTACAAATATACGACACTAATTGTGCACATTGTAAAAATATACAACAGTCAGTGCACATTATAAAAATATACTTCAGTAATTGTGCACATTGTAAAAATATACAACAGTCAGTGCACATTGTATATATATACTACAGTAATTGTGCACATTGTTAAAATATTTTACACTAATTGTGCACATTGTAAAAATATACAACAGTCAGTGCACATTGTAAAAATATACTACAGTAAATGTGCACATTGTAAAAATATACTACAGTAATTGTGCACATTGTTAAAATATTTAACACTAATTGAGCACATTGAAAAAATGTACTACAGTAATTGTGCACATTGTAAAACTATACTACAATAATTGTGCACATTGTACAAATATACTACAGTAATTGTAAACAATTATTGTAAAAATATTTTACACTAATTGTGCACATTGTAAAACTATACTACAGTAATTGTGCACATTGTAAAAATATACAACAGTCAGTGTACATTGTACAAATATACTACAGTAATTGTGAACATTGTACAAATATACTACAGTAATTGTAAACAATTATTGTGAAAATATTTTACACTAATTGTGCACATTGTAAAAATATACTACAGTAATTGTGAACATTGTATAAATATACTACACTAATTGTGCACATTGTAAAAATATACAACAGTCAGTGTACATTTTACAAATATACTGCAGTAATTGTGCACATTGTAAAAATATACAACAGTCAGTGCACATTGTAAAAATATATTACAGTAATTGTGCACATTGGACAAATATACTTCAGTAATTGTGCACAATTATTGTAAAACTATTTTACACTAATTGTGAACATTGTTAAAATATACAACAGTCAGTGCACATTGTAAAAATTTACTATAGTAATTGTGCACATTGTAAAAATATACTACAGTAATTGTGCACATTGTTAAAATATTTACACTAATTGAGCACATTGTAAAAATGTACTACAGTAATTGTGCACATTGTAAAACTATACTACAATAATTGTGCACATTGTACAAATATACTACAGTAATTGTAAACAATTATTGTTAAAGTATTTTACACTAATTGTGCACATTGTAAAACTATACTACAGTAATTGTGCACATTGTAAAAATATACAACAGTCAGTGTACATTTTACAAATAAACTACAGTAATTGTGCACATTGTATAAATATACTGCAGTAATTGTGCACATTGTAAAAATATACTACAGTAATTGTGCACATTGTAAAAATATATTACAGTAATTGTGCACATTGGACAAATATACTTCAGTAATTGTGCACAATTATTGTAAAACTATTTTACACTAATTGTGCACATTGTTAAAATATACAACAGTCAGTGCACATTGTAAAAATATACTACAGTAATTGTACACATTGTAAAAATACACTACAGTAGTTTGCATATTGTAAAAATATACTACAGTAATTGTGCACATTGTAAAAATATACTACAGTCAGTGCACATTGTTAAAATATACTACAGTAATTGTGCACATTGTAAACATATACTACAGTGATTGTGCACATTGTATAAATATACTACAGTAATTGTGCACATTGTAAAAATATACAACAGTCAGTGCACATTGTAAAAATATACTACAGTAATTGTGCACATTGTAAAAATATACTACAGTAATTGTGCACATTGTAAAAGTATACTACAGTAATTGTGCACATTGTATAAATATACGACAGTAATTGTGCACATTGTAAAAATATGCAACGGTCAGTGTACGTTGTACAAATATACGACACTTATTGTGCACATTGTAAAAATATACAACAGTCAGTGCACATTATAAAAATATACTACAGTAATTGTGCACATTGTAAAAATATACTACAGTAATTGTGCACATTGTAAAAGTATACTACAGTAATTCTAAACATTGTAAAAATATACAACAGTCAGTGTACATTGTACAAATATACTACAGTAATTGTGCACATTGTATAAATATACTACAGTAATTGTAAACAATTATTGTAAAAATATTTTACACTAATTGTGCACATTGTAAAAGTATACTACAGTAATTGTGCACATTGTATAAATATACGACAGTAATTGTGCACATTGTAAAAATATGCAACGGTCAGTGTACGTTGTACAAATATACGACACTAATTGTGCACATTGTAAAAATATACAACAGTCAGTGCACATTATAAAAATATACTACAGTAATTGTGCACATTGTAAAAATATACAACAGTCAGTGTACATTGTACAAATATACTACAGTATTTGTGAACATTGTACAAATATACTACAGTAATTGTAAACAATTATTGTAAAAATATTTTACACTAATTGTGCACATTGTAAAAATATACTTCAGTAATTGTGCACATTGTATAAATATACTATACTAATTGTGCACATTGTAAAAATATACAACAGTCAGTGTACATTTTACAAATATACTACAGTAATTGTGCACATTGTAAAAATATACTGCAGTAATTGTGCACATTGTAAAAATATATTACAGTAATTGTGCACATTGTAAAAATATATTACAGTAATTGTGCACATTGGACAAATATACTTCAGTAATTGTGCACAATTATTGTAAAACTATTTTACACTAATTGTGCACATTGTTAAAATATACAACAGTCAGTGCACATTGTAAAAATTTACTATAGTAATTGTGCACATTGTAAAAATATACTACAGTAATTGTGCACATTGTTAAAATATTTTACACTAATTGAGCACATTGTAAAAATGTACTACAGTAATTGTGCACATTGTAAAACTATACTTCAATAATTGTGCACATTGTACAAATATACTACAGTAATTGTAAACAATTATTGTACAGATATTTTACACTAATTGTGCACATTGTAAAAATATACTACAGTAATTGTGCACATTGTAAAAATATATTACAGTAATTGTGCACATTGGACAAATATACTTCAGTAATTGTGCACAATTATTGTAAAACTATTTTACACTAATTGTGCACATTGTTAAAATATACAACAGTCAGTGCACATTGTAAAAATATACTACAGTAATTGTACACATTGTAAAAATACACTACAGTAGTTTGCATATTGTAAAAATATACTACAGTAATTGTGCACATTGTAAAAATATACTACAGTCAGTGCACATTGTTAAAATATACTACAGTAATTGTGCACATTGTAAACATATACTACAGTGATTGTGCACATTGTATAAATATACTACAGTAATTGTGCACATTGTAAAAATATACAACAGTCAGTGCACATTGTAAAAATATACTACAGTAGTTGTGCACATTGTAAAAATATACTACAGTAATTGTGCACATTGTAAAAGTATACTACAGTAATTGTGCACATTGTATAAATATACGACAGTAATTGTGCACATTGTAAAAATATGCAACGGTCAGTGTACGTTGTACAAATATACGACACTTATTGTGCACATTGTAAAAATATACAACAGTCAGTGCACATTATAAAAATATACTACAGTAATTGTGCACATTGTAAAAATATACTACAGTAATTGTGCACATTGTAAAAGTATACTACAGTAATTCTAAACATTGTAAAAATATACAACAGTCAGTGTACATTGTACAAATATACTACAGTAATTGTGCACATTGTATAAATATACTACAGTAATTATGCACATTGTAAAAATATACTACAGTAATTGTGCACATTGTAAAAATATACAACAGTCAGTGCACATTGTAAAAATATATTACAGTAATTGTTTACATTGGACAAATATACTTCAGTAATTGTGCACAATTATTGTAAAACTATTTTACACTAATTGTGCACATTGTTAAAATATACAACAGTTAGTGCACATTGTAAAAATATACTACAGTAATTGTGCACATTGTAAAAATATACTACAGTCAGTGCACATTGTTAAACTATACTACAGTAATTGTGCCCATTGTAAACATATACTACAGTGATTGTGCACATTGTATAAATATACTACAGTAATTGTGCACATTGTAAAAATATACAACAGTCAGTGCACATTGTAAAAATATACTACAGTAATTGTGCACATTGTAAAAATATACTACAGTAATTTGCACATTGTAAAAATATACTACAGTAATTGTGCACATTGTAAAAGTATACTACAGTAATTGTGCACATTGTATAAATATACTACAGTAATTGTGCACATTGTAAAAATATACTACAGTAATTTGCACATTGTAAAAATATACTACAGTAATTGTGCACATTGTAAAAGTATACTACAGTAATTGTGCACATTGTATAAATATACGACAGTAATTGTGCACATTGTAAAAATATGCAACGGTCAGTGTACGTTGTACAAATATACGACACTTATTGTGCACACTGTAAAAATATACAACAGTCAGTGCACATTATAAAAATATACTACAGTAATTGTGCACATTGTAAAAATATACTAAAGTAATTGTGCACATTGTAAAAGTATACTACAGTAATTCTGCACATTGTAAAAATATACAACAGTCAGTGTACATTGTACAAATATACTACAGTAATTGTGCACATTGTATAAATATACTACAGTAATTGTAAACAATTATTGTAAAAATATTTTACACTAATTGTGCACATTGTAAAAATATGCTACAGTAATTGTGCACATTGTAAAAGTATACTACAGTAATTCTGCACATTGTAAAAATATACACCAGTCAGTGTACATTGTACAAATATACTACAGTAATTGTGCACATTGTACAAATATACTACAGTAATTGTAAACAATTATTGTAAAAATATTTTACACTAATTGTGCACATTTTAAAAATATACTACATTAATTGTGCACATTGTAAAAATATACTACAGTAATTTGCACATTGTAAAAATATACTACAGTAATTGTGCACATTGTAAAAATATGCAACGGTCAGTGTACGTTGTACAAATATACGACACTAATTGTGCACATTGTAAAAATATACAACAGTCAGTGCACATTATAAAAATATACTACAGTAATTGTGCACATTGTAAAAATATACAACAGTCAGTGCACATTGTATATATATACTACAGTAATTGTGCACATTGTTAAAATATTTTACACTAATTGTGCACATTGTAAAAATATACAACAGTCAGTGCACATTGTAAAAATATACTACAGTAATTGTGCACATTGTAAAAATATACTACAGTAATTGTGCACATTGTTAAAATATTTAACACTAATTGAGCACATTGTAAAAATGAACTACAGTAATTGTGCACATTGTAAAACTATACTACAATAATTGTGCACATTGTACAAATATACTACAGTAAATGTAAACAATTATTGTAAAAATATTTTACACTAATTGTGCACATTGTAAAACTATACTACAGTAATTGTGCACATTGTAAAAATATACAACAGTCAGAGTACATTGTACAAATATACTACAGTAATTGTGAACATTGTACAAATATACTACAGTAATTGTAAACAATTATTGTAAAAATATTTTACACTTATTGTGCACATTGTAAAAATTTACTACAGTAATTGTGCACATTGTAAAAATATACAACAGTCAGTGTACATTGTACAAATATACTACAGTAATTGTGAACATTGTACAAATATACTACAGTAATTGTAAACAATTATTGTAAAAATATTTTACACTTATTGTGCACATTGTATAAATATACTACAGTAATTGTGCACATTGTAAAAATATACAACAGTCAGTGCACATTGTAAAAATATACTACAGTAATTGTGCACATTGTAAAAATATACTGCAGTAATTGTGCACATTGTAAAAATATACTACAGTAATTGTGCACATTGTAAAAATATATTACAGTAATGGTGCACATTGGACAAATATACTTCAGTAATTGTGCACAATTATTGTAAAACTATTTTACACTAATTGTGCACATTGTTAAAAAATACAACAGTCAGTGTACATTGTAAAAATTTACTATAGTAATTGTGCACATTGTAAAAATATACTACAGTAATTGTGCACATTGTTAAAATATTTTACACTAATTGAGCACATTGTAAAAATGTACTACAGTAATTGTGCACATTGTAAAACTATACTTCAATAATTGTGCACATTGTACAAATATACTACAGTAATTGTAAACAATTATTGTACAAATATTTTACACTAATTGTGCACATTGTAAAACTATACTACAGTAATTGTGCACATTTTAAAAATATACAACAGTCAGTGTACATTGTACAAATATACTACAGTAATTGTGAACATTGTACAAATATACTACAGTAATTGTAAACAATTATTGTAAAAATATTTTACACTAATTGTGCACATTGTAAAAATATACTACAGTAATTGTGCACATTGTATAAATATACTACACTAATTGTGCACATTGTAAAAATATACAACAGTCAGTGTACATTTTACAAATATACTACAGTAATTGTGCACATTGTAAAAATATACTGCAGTAATTATGCACATTGTAAAAATATACTACAGTAATTGTGCACATTGTAAAAATATACAACAGTCAGTGCACATTGTAAAAATATATTACAGTAATTGTTTACATTGGACAAATATACTTCAGTAATTGTGCACAATTATTGTAAAACTATTTTACACTAATTGTGCACATTGTTAAAATATACAACAGTTAGTGCACATTGTAAAAATATACTACAGTAATTGTGCACATTGTAAAAATATACTACAGTCAGTGCACATTGTTAAAATATACTACAGTAATTGTGCCCATTGTAAACATATACTACAGTGATTGTGCACATTGTATAAATATACTACAGTAATTGTGCACATTGTAAAAATATACAACCGTCAGTGCACATTGTAAAAATATACTACAGTAATTGTGCACATTGTAAAAAAATACTACAGTAATTTGCACATTGTAAAAATATATTACAGTAATTGTGCACACTGTAAAAGTATACTACAGTAATTGTGCACATTGTATAAATATACGACAGTAATTGTGCACATTGTAAAAATATGCAACGGTCAGTGCACATTATAAAAATATACTACAGTAATTGTGCACATTGTAAAAATATACTACAGTAATTGTGCACATTGTAAAAGTATACTACAGTAATTCTGCACATTGTAAAAATATACAACAGTCAGTGTACATTGTACAAATATACTACAGTAATTGTGCACATTGTATAAATATACTACAGTAATTGTAAACAATTATTGTAAAAATATTTTACACTAATTGTGCACATTGTAAAAATATGCTACAGTAATTGTGCACATTGTAAAAGTATACTACAGTAATTCTGCACATTGTAAAAATATACACCAGTCAGTTTACATTGTTAAAATATACTACAGTAATTGTGCACATTGTAAACATATACTACAGTGATTGTGCACATTGTATAAATATACTACAGTAATTGTGCACATTGTAAAATATACAACAGTCAGTGCACATTGTAAAAATATACTACAGTAATTGTGCACATTGTAAAAATATACTACAGTAATTTGCACATTGTAAAAATATACTACAGTAATTGTGCACATTGTAAAAGTATACTACAGTAATTGTGCACATTGTATAAATATACTACAGTAATTGTGCACATTGTAAAAATATGCAACGGTCAGTGTACGTTGTACAAATATACGACACTAATTGTGCACATTGTAAAAATATACAACAGTCAGTGCACATTATAAAAATATACTACAGTAATTGTGCACATTGTAAAAATATACAACAGTCAGTGTAAATTGTACAAATATACTACAGTATTTGTGAACATTGTACAAATATACTACAGTAATTGTAAACAATTATTGTAAAAATATTTTACACTAATTGTGCACATTGTAAAAATATACTTCAGTAATTGTGCACATTGTATAAATATATATCTTATACTAATTGTGCACATTGTAAAACTATACTACAGTAATTGTGCACATTTTAAAAATATACAACAGTCAGTGTACATTGTACAAATATACTACAGTAATTGTGAACATTGTACAAATATACTACAGTAATTGTAAAAAATTATTGTAAAAACATTTTACACTAATTGTGCACATTGTAAAAATATACTACAGTAATTGTGCACATTGTATAAATATACTACACTAATTGTGCACATTGTAAAAATATACAACAGTCAGTGTACATTTTACAAATATACTACAGTAATTGTGCACATTGTAAAAATATACTGCAGGAATTATGCACATTGTAAAAATATACTACAGTAATTGTGCACATTGTAAAAATATACAACAGTCAGTGCACATTGTAAAAATATATTACAGTAATTGTTTACATTGGACAAATATACTTCAGTAATTGTGCACAATTATTGTAAAACTATTTTACACTAATTGTGCACATTGTTAAAATATACAACAGTTAGTGCACATTGTAAAAATATACTACAGTAATTGTGCACATTGTAAAAATATACTACAGTCAGTGCACATTGTTAAACTATACTACAGTAATTGTGCCCATTGTAAACATATACTACAGTGATTGTGCACATTGTATAAATATACTACAGTAATTGTGCACATTGTAAAAATATACAACAGTCAGTGCACATTGTAAAAATATACTACAGTAATTGTGCACATTGTAAAAATATACTACAGTAATTTGCACATTGTAAAAATATACTACAGTAATTGTGCACATTGTAAAAGTATACTACAGTAATTGTGCACATTGTATAAATATACTACAGTAATTGTGCACATTGTAAAAATATACTACAGTAATTTGCACATTGTAAAAATATACTACAGTAATTGTGCACATTGTAAAAGTATACTACAGTAATTGTGCACATTGTATAAATATACGACAGTAATTGTGCACATTGTAAAAATATGCAACGGTCAGTGTACGTTGTACAAATATACGACACTTATTGTGCACACTGTAAAAATATACAACAGTCAGTGCACATTATAAAAATATACTACAGTAATTGTGCACATTGTAAAAATATACTACAGTAATTCTGCACATTGTAAAAGTATACTACAGTAATTCTGCACATTGTAAAAATATACAACAGTCAGTGTACATTGTACAAATATACTACAGTAATTGTGCACATTGTATAAATATACTACAGTAATTGTAAACAATTATTGTAAAAATATTTTACACTAATTGTGCACATTGTAAAAATATGCTACAGTAATTGTGCACATTGTAAAAGTATACTACAGTAATTCTGCACATTGTAAAAATATACACCAGTCAGTGTACATTGTACAAATATACTATAGTAATTGTGCACATTGTACAAATATACTACAGTAATTGTAAACAATTATTGTAAAAATATTTTACACTAATTGTGCACATTTTAAAAATATACTACATTAATTGTGCACATTGTAAAAATATACTACAGTAATTTGCACATTGTAAAAATATACTACAGTAATTGTGCACATTGTAAAAATATGCAATGGTCAGTGTACGTTGTACAAATATACGACACTAATTGTGCACATTGTAAAAATATACAACAGTCAGTGCACATTATAAAAATATACTACAGTAATTGTGCACATTGTAAAAATATACAACAGTCAGTGCACATTGTAAAAATATACTACAGTAATTGTGCACATTGTAAAAATATACTACAGTAATTGTGCACATTGTTAAAATATTTAACACTAATTGAGCACATTGTAAAAATGAACTACAGTAATTGTGCACATTGTAAAACTATACTACAATAATTGTGCACATTGTACAAATATACTACAGTAAATGTAAACAATTATTGTAAAAATATTTTACACTAATTGTGCACATTGTAAAACTATACTACAGTAATTGTGCACATTGTAAAAATATACAACAGTCAGAGTACATTGTACAAATATACTACAGTAATTGTGAACATTGTACAAATATACTACAGTAATTGTAAACAATTATTGTAAAAATATTTTACACTTATTGTGCACATTGTAAAAATATACTACAGTAATTGTGCACATTGTAAAAATATACAACAGTCAGTGTACATTGTACACATATACTACAGTAATTGTGAACATTGTACAAATATACTACAGTAATTGTAAACAATTATTGTAAAAATATTTTACACTTATTGTGCACATTGTATAAATATACTACAGTAATTGTGCACATTGTAAAAATATACAACAGTCAGTGCACATTGTAAAAATATACTACAGTAATTGTGCACATTGTAAAAATATACTACAGTAATTTGCACATTGTAAAAATATACTACAGTAATTGTGCACATTGTAAAAGTATACTACAGTAATTGTGCACATTGTATAAATATACTACAGTAATTGTGCACATTGTAAAAATATGCAACGGTCAGTGTACGTTGTACAAATATACGACACTAATTGTGCACATTGTAAAAATATACAACAGTCAGTGCACATTATAAAAATATACTACAGTAATTGTGCACATTGTAAAAATATACTACAGTCAGTGTACATTGTACAAATATACTACAGTATTTGTGAACATTGTACAAATATACTACAGTAATTGTAAACAATTATTGTAAAAATATTTTACACTAATTGTGCACATTGTAAAAATATACTTCAGTAATTGTGCACATTGTATAAATATACTACACTAATTGTGCACATTGTAAAAATATACAACAGTCAGTGTACATTTTACAAATATACTACAGTAATTGTGCACATTGTAAAAATATACTGCAGTAATTGTGCACATTGTAAAAATATACTACAGTAATTGTGCACATTGTAAAAATATATTACAGTAATTGTGCACATTGGACAAATATACTTCAGTAATTGTGCACAATTATTGTAAAACTATTTTACACTAATTGTGCACATTGTCAAAATATACAACAGTCAGTGCACATTGTAAAAAATTACTATAGTAATTGTGCACATTGTAAAAATATACTACAGTAATTGTGCACATTGTTAAAATATTTTACACTAATTGAGCACATTGTAAAAATGTACTACAGTAATTGTGCACATTGTAAAACTATACTTCAATAATTGTGCACATTGTACAAATATACTACAGTAATTATAAACAATTATTGTACAAATATTTTACACTAATTGTGCACATTGTAAAACTATACTACAGTAATTGTGCACATTGTAAAAATATACAACAGTCAGTGCACATTGTAAAAATATATTACAGTAATTGTGCACATTGTAAAAATATACTGCAGTAATTGTGCACATTGTAAAAATATACTACAGTAATTGTGCACATTGTAAAAATATACAACAGTCAGTGCACATTGTTAAAATATACTACAGTAATTGTGCACATTGAAAACATATACTACAGTGATTGTGCACATTGTATAAATATACTACAGTAATTGTGCACATTGTAAAAATATACAACAGTCAGTGCACATTGTTAAAATATACTACAGTAATTGTGCACATTGTAAAAATATACTACAGTAATTGTGCACATTGTAAAAATATGCAACGGTCAGTGTACGTTGTACAAATATATGACACTAATTGTGCACATTGTAAAAATATACAACAGTCAGTGCACATTATAAAAATATACTTCAGTAATTGTGCACATTGTAAAAATATACAACAGTCAGTGCACATTGTATATATATACTACAGTAATTGTGCACATTGTTAAAATATTTTACACTAATTGTGCACATTGTAAAAATATACAACAGTCAGTGCGCATTGTAAAAATATACTACAGTAATTGTGCACATTGTAAAAATATACTACAGTAATTGTGCACATTGTTAAAATATTTAACACTAATTGAGCACATTGAAAAAATGTACTACAGTAATTGTGCACATTGTAAAACTATACTACAATAATTGTGCACATTGTACAAATATACTACAGTAATTGTAAACAATTATTGTAAAAATATTTTACACTAATTGTGCACATTGTAAAACTATACTACAGTAATTGTGCACATTGTAAAAATATACAACAGTCAGTGTACATTGTACAAATATACTACAGTAATTGTGAACATTGTACAAATATACTACAGTAATTGTAAACAATTATTGTGAAAATATTTTACACTAATTGTGCACATTGTAAAAATATACTACAGTAATTGTGAACATTGTATAAATATACTACACTAATTGTGCACATTGTAAAAATATACAACAGTCAGTGTACATTTTACAAATATACTGCAGTAATTGTGCACATTGTAAAAATATACTACAGTAATTGTGCACATTGTAAAAATATACAACAGTCAGTGCACATTGTAAAAATATATTACAGTAATTGTGCACATTGGACAAATATACTTCAGTAATTGTGCACAATTATTGTAAAACTATTTTACACTAATTGTGAACATTGTTAAAATATACAACAGTCAGTGCACATTGTAAAAATTTACTATAGTAATTGTGCACATTGTAAAAATATACTACAGTATTTGTGCACATTGTTAAAATATTTTACACTAATTGAGCACATTGTAAAAATGTACTACAGTAATTGTGCACATTGTAAAACTATACTACAATAATTGTGCACATTGTACAAATATACTACAGTAATTGTAAACAATTATTGTTAAAGTATTTTACACTAATTGTGCACATTGTAAAACTATACTACAGTAATTGTGCACATTGTATAAATATACTACACTAATTGTGCACATTGTAAAAATATACAACAGTCAGTGTACATTTTACAAATAAACTACAGTAATTGTGCACATTGTATAAATATACTGCAGTAATTGTGCACATTGTAAAAATATACTACAGTAATTGTGCCCATTGTAAAAATATATTACAGTAATTGTGCACATTGGACAAATATACTTCAGTAATTGTGCACAATTATTGTAAAACTATTTTACACTAATTGTGCACATTGTTAAAATATACAACAGTCAGTGCACATTGTAAAAATATACTACAGTAATTGTACACATTGTAAAAATATACTACAGTAGTTTGCATATTGTAAAAATATACTACAGTAATTGTGCACATTGTAAAAATATACTACAGTCAGTGCACATTGTTAAAATATACTACAGTAATTGTGCACATTGTAAACATATACTACAGTGATTTTGCACATTGTATAAATATACTACAGTAATTGTGCACATTGTAAAAATATACAACAGTCAGTGCACATTGTAAAAATATACTACAGTAATTGTTTCCATTGTAAAAATATACTACAGTAATTTGCACATTGTAAAAATATACTACAGTAATTGTGCACATTGTAAAAGTATACTACAGTAATTGTGCACATTGTATAAATATACGACAGTAATTGTGCACATTGTAAAAATATGCAACGGTCAGTGTACGTTGTACAAATATACGACACTTATTGTGCACATTGTAAAAATATACAACAGTCAGTGCACATTATAAAAATATACTACAGTAATTGTGCACATTGTAAAAGTATACTACAGTAATTCTGCACATTGTAAAAATATACAACAGTCAGTGTACATTGTACAAATATACTACAGTAATTGTGCACATTGTATAAATATACTACAGTAATTGTAAACAATTATTGTAAAATATTTTACACTAATTGTGCACATTGTAAAAATATGCTACAGTAATTGTGCACATTGTAAAAGTATACTACAGTAATTCTGCACATTGTAAAAATATACACCAGTCAGTTTACATTGTTAAAATATACTACAGTAATTGTGCACATTGTAAACATATACTACAGTGATTGTGCACATTGTATAAATATACTACAGTAATTGTGCACATTGTAAAAATATACAACAGTCAGTGCACATTGTAAAAATATACTACAGTAATTGTGCACATTGTAAAAATATACTACAGTAATTTGCACATTGTAAAAATATACTACAGTAATTGTGCACATTGTAAAAGTATACTACAGTAATTGTGCACATTGTATAAATATACTACACTAATTGTGCACATTGTAAAAATATACAACAGTCAGTGTACATTTTACAAATATACTACAGTAATTGTGCACATTGTAAAAATATACTGCAGTAATTGTGCACATTGTAAAAATATACTACAGTAATTGTGCACATTGTAAAAATATATTACAGTAATTGTGCACATTGGACAAATATACTTCAGTAATTGTGCACAATTATTGTAAAACTATTTTACACTAATTGTGCACATTGTTAAAATATACAACAGTCAGTGCACATTGTAAAAATTTACTATAGTAATTGTGCACATTGTAAAAATATACTACAGTAATTGTGCACATTGTTAAAATATTTTACACTAACTGAGCACATTGTAAAAATGTACTACAGTAATTGTGCACATTGTAAAACTATACTTCAATAATTGTGCACATTGTACAAATATACTACAGTAATTGTAAACAATTATTGTACAAATATTTTACACTAATTGTGCACATTGTAAAACTATACTACAGTAATTGTGCACATTTTAAAAATATACAACAGTCAGTGTACATTGTACAAATATACTACAGTAATTGTGAACATTGTACAAATATATTACAGTAATTGTAAACAATTATTGTAAAAATATTTTACACTAATTGTGCACATTGTAAAAATATACTTCAGTAATTGTGCACATTGTATAAATATACTACACTAATTGTGCACATTGTTAAAATATTTTACACTAATTGAGCACATTGTAAAAATGTACTACAGTAATTTTGCACATTGTAAAACTATACTTCAATAATTGTGCACATTGTACAAATATACTACAGTAAATGTAAACAATTATTGTAAAAATATTTTACACTAATTGTGCACATTGTAAAAATATACTACAGTAATTGTGCACATTGTATAAATATACTACACTAATTGTGCACATTGTAAAAATATACAACAGTCAGTGTACATTTTACAAATATACTACAGTAATTGTGCACATTGTAAAAATATACTGCAGTAATTATGCACATTGTAAAAATATACTACAGTAATTGTGCACATTGTAAAAATATACAACAGTCAGTGCACATTGTAAAAATATATTACAGTAATTGTTTACATTGGACAAATATACTTCAGTAATTGTGCACAATTATTGTAAAACTATTTTACACTAATTGTACACATTGTTAAAATATACAACAGTTAGTGCACATTGTAAAAATATACTACAGTAATTGTGCACATTGTAAAAATATACTACAGTCAGTGCACATTGTTAAAATATACTACAGTAATTGTGCCCATTGTAAACATATACTACAGTGATTGTGCACATTGTATAAATATACTACAGTAATTGTGCACATTGTAAAAATATACAACAGTCAGTGCACATTGTAAAAATATACTACAGTAATTGTGCACATTGTAAAAATATACTACAGTAATTTGCACATTGTAAAAATATACTACAGTAATTGTGCACATTGTAAAAGTATACTACAGTAATTGTGCACATTGTATAAATATACGACAGTAATTGTGCACATTGTAAAAATATGCAACGGTCAGTGTACGTTGTACAAATATACGACACTTATTGTGCACATTGTAAAAATATACAACAGTCAGTGCACATTATAAAAATATACTACAGTAATTGTGCACATTGTAAAAATATACTACAGTAATTGTGCACATTGTAAAAGTATACTACAGTAATTATGCACATTGTAAAAATATACAACAGTCAGTGTACATTGTACAAATATACTACAGTAATTGTGCACATTGTATAAATATACTACAGTAATTGTAAACAATTATTGTAAAAATATTTTACACTAATTGTGCACATTGTAAAAATATGCTACAGTAATTGTGCACATTGTAAAAGTATACTACGGTAATTCTGCACATTGTAAAAATATACACCAGTCAGTTTACATTGTTAAAATATACTACAGTAATTGTGCACATTGTAAACATATACTACAGTGATTGTGCACATTGTATAAATATACTACAGTAATTGTGCACATTGTAAAAATATACAACAGTCAGTGCACATTGTAAAAATATACTACAGTAATTGTGCACATTGTAAAAATATACTACAGTAATTTGCACATTGTAAAAATATACTACAGTAATTGTGCACATTGTAAAAGTATACTACAGTAATTGTGCACATTGTATAAATATACTACAGTAATTGTGCACATTGTAAAAATATGCAACGGTCAGTGTACGTTGTACAAATATACGACACTAATTGTGCACATTGTAAAAATATACAACAGTCAGTGCACATTATAAAAATATACTACAGTAATTGTGCACATTGTAAAAATATACAACAGTCAGTGTAAATTGTACAAATATACTACAGTATTTGTGAACATTGTACAAATATACTACAGTAATTGTAAACAATTATTGTAAAAATATTTTACACTAATTGTGCACATTGTAAAAATATACTTCAGTAATTGTGCACATTGTATAAATATATATTTTACACTAATTGTGCACATTGTAAAACTATACTACAGTAATTGTGCACATTTTAAAAATATACAACAGTCAGTGTACATTGTACAAATATACTACAGTAATTGTGAACATTGTACAAATGTACTACAGTAATTGTAAACAATTATTGTAAAAATATTTTACAGTAATTGTGCACATTGTAAAAATATACTACAGTAATTGTGCACATTGTATAAATATACTACACTAATTGTGCACATTGTAAAAATATACAACAGTCAGTGTACATTTTACAAATATACTACAGTAATTGTGCACATTGTAAAAATATACTGCAGTAATTATGCACATTGTAAAAATATACTACAGTAATTGTGCACATTGTAAAAATATACAACAGTCAGTGCACATTGTAAAAATATATTACAGTAATTGTTTACATTGGACAAATATACTTCAGTAATTGTGCACAATTATTGTAAAACTATTTTACACTAATTGTGCACATTGTTAAAATATACAACAGTTAGTGCACATTGTAAAAATATACTACAGTAATTGTGCACATTGTAAAAATATACTACAGTCAGTGCACATTGTTAAAATATACTACAGTAATTGTGCCCATTGTAAACATATACTACAGTGATTGTGCACATTGTATAAATATACTACAGTAATTGTGCACATTGTAAAAATATACAACAGTCAGTGCACATTGTAAAAATATACTACAGTAATTGTGCACATTGTAAAAATATACTACAGTAATTTGCACATTGTAAAAATATACTACAGTAATTGTGCACATTGTAAAAGTATACTACAGTAATTGTGCACATTGTATAAATATACTACAGTAATTGTGCACATTGTAAAAATATGCAACGGTCAGTGTACGTTGTACAAATATACGACACTAATTGTGCACATTGTAAAAATATACAACAGTCAGTGCACATTATAAAAATATACTACAGTAATTGTGCACATTGTAAAAGTATACTACAGTAATTCTGCACATTGTAAAAATATACAACAATCAGTGTACATTGTACAAATATACTACAGTAATTGTGCACATTGTATAAATATACTACAGTAATTGTAAACAATTATTGTAAAAAATATTTTACACTAATTGTGCACATTGTAAAAATATGCTACAGTAATTGTGCACATTGTAAAAGTATACTACAGTTATTCTGCACATTGTAAAAATATACACCAGTCAGTGTACATTGTACAAATATACTACAGTAATTGTGCACATTGTACAAATATACTACAGTAATTGTAAACAATTATTGTAAAAATATTTTACACTAATTGTGCACATTTTAAAAATATACTACATTAATTGTGCACATTGTAAAAATATACTACAGTAATTTGCACATTGTAAAAATATACTACAGTAATTGTGCACATTGTAAAAATATGCAACGGTCAGTGTACGTTGTACAAATATACGACACTAATTGTGCACATTGTAAAAATATACAACAGTCAGTGCACATTATAAAAATATACTACAGTAATTGTGCACATTGTAAAAGTATACTACAGTAATTGTGCACATTGTAAAAATATACAACAGTCAGTGTACATTGTACAAATATACTACAGTAATTGTGCACATTGTATAAATATACTACAGTAATTGTAAACAATTATTGTAAAAATATTTTACACTAATTGTGCACATTGTAAAAATATGCTACAGTAATTGTGCACATTGTAAAAGTATACTACAGTAATTCTGCACATTGTAAAAATATACACCAGTCAGTGTACATTGTACAAATATACTACAGTAATTGTGCACATTGTACAAATATACTACAGTAATTGTAAACAATTATTGTAAAAATATTTTACACTAATTGTGCACATTGTAAAAATATACTTCAGTAATTGTGCACATTGTATAAATATATATTTTACACTAATTCTGCACATAGTAAAACTATACTACAGTAATTGTGCACATTTTAAAAATATACAACAGTCAGTGTACATTGTACAAATATACTACAGTAATTGTGAACATTGTACAAATATACTACAGTAATTGTAAACAATTATTGTAAAAATATTTTACACTAATTGTGCACATTGTAAAAATATACTACAGTAATTGTGCACATTGTATAAATATACTACACTAATTGTGCACATTGTAAAAATATACAACAGTCAGTGTACATTTTACAAATATACTACAGTAATTGTGCACATTGTAAAAATATACTGCAGTAATTATGCACATTGTAAAAATATACTACAGTAATTGTTTACATTGGACAAATATACTTCAGTAATTGTGCACAATTATTGTAAAACTATTTTACACTAATTGTGCACATTGTTAAAATATACAACAGTTAGTGCACATTGTAAAAATATACTACAGTAATTGTGCACATTGTAAAAATATACTACAGTCAGTGCACATTGTTAAAATATACTACAGTAATTGTGCCCATTGTAAACATATACTACAGTGATTGTGCACATTGTATAAATATATTACAGTAATTGTGCACATTGTAAAAATATACAACAGTCAGTGCACATTGTAAAAATATACTACAGTAATTGTGCACATTGTAAAAATATACTACAGTAATTTGCACATTGTAAAAATATACTACAGTAATTGTGCACATTGTAAAAGTATACTACAGTAATTGTGCACATTGTATAAATATACTACAGTAATTGTGCACATTGTAAAAATATGCAACGGTCAGTGTACGTTGTACAAATATACGACACTAATTGTGCACATTGTAAAAATATACAACAGTCAGTGCACATTATAAAAATATACTATAGTAATTGTGCACATTGTAAAAGTATACTACAGTAATTGTGCACATTGTAAAAATATACAACAGTCAGTGTACATTGTACAAATATACTACAGTAATTGTGCACATTGCATAAATATACTACAGTAATTGTAAACAATTATTGTAAAAATATTTTACACTAATTGTGCACATTTTAAAAATATACTACATTAATTGTGCACATTGTAAAAATATACTACAGTAATTTGCACATTGTAAAAATATACTACAGTAATTGTGCACATTGTAAAAATATGCAACGGTCAGTGTACGTTGTACAAATATACGACACTAATTGTGCACATTGTAAAAATATACAACAGTCAGTGCACATTATAAAAATATACTACAGTAATTGTGCACATTGTAAAAATATACAACAGTCAGTGCACATTGTATATATATACTACAGTAATTGTGCACATTGTTAAAATATTTTACACTAATTGTGCACATTGTAAAAATATACAACAGTCAGTGCACATTGTAAAAATATACTACAGTAATTGTGCACATTGTAAAAATATACAACAGTCAGTGTACATTGTACAAATATACTACAGTATTTGTGAACATTGTACAAATATACTACAGTAATTGTAAACAATTATTGTAAAAATATGTTACACTAATTGTGCACATTGTAAAAATATACTACAGTAATTGTGCACATTGTATATTATACTACACTAATTGTGCACATTGTAAAAATATACAACAGTCAGTGTACATTTTACAAATATACTACAGTAATTGTGCACATTGTAAAAATATACTGCAGTAATTATGCACATTGTAAAAATATACTACAGTAATTGTGCACATTGTAAAAATATACAACAGTCAGTGCACATTGTAAAAATATATTACAGTAATTGTTTACATTGGACAAATATACTTCAGTAATTGTGCACAATTATTGTAAAACTATTTTACACTAATTGTGCACATTGTTAAAATATACAACAGTTAGTGCACATTGTAAAAATATACTACAGTAATTGTGCACATTGTAAAAATATACTACAGTCAGTGCACATTGTTAAAATATATTACAGTAATTGTGCCCATTGTAAACATATACTACAGTGATTGTGCACATTGTATAAATATACTACAGTAATTGTGCACATTGTAAAAATATACAACAGTCAGTGCACATTGTAAAAATATACTACAGTAATTGTGCACATTGTAAAAGTATACTACAGTAATTGTGCACATTGTATAAATATACTACAGTAATTGTGCACATTGTAAAAATATGCAACGGTCAGTGTACGTTGTACAAATATACGACACTAATTGTGCACATTGTAAAAATATACAACAGTCAGTGCACATTATAAAAATATACTACAGTAATTGTGCACATTGTAAAAATATACAACAGTCAGTGCACATTGTATATATATACTACAGTAATTGTGCACATTGTTAAAATATTTTACACTAATTGTGCACATTGTAAAAATATACAACAGTCAGTGCACATTGTAAAAATATACTACAGTAATTGTGCACATTGTAAAAATATACTACAGTAATTGTGCACATTGTTAAAATATTTAACACTAATTGAGCACATTGTAAAAATGAACTACAGTAATTGTGCACATTGTAAAACTATACTACAATAATTGTGCACATTGTACAAATATACTACAGTAAATGTAAACAATTATTGTAAAAATATTTTACACTTATTGTGCACATTGTATAAATATACTACAGTAATTGTGCACATTGTAAAAATATACAACAGTCAGTGCACATTGTAAAAATATACTACAGTAATTGTGCACATTGTAAAAATATACTACAGTAATTTGCACATTGTAAAAATATACTACAGTAATTGTGCACATTGTAAAAGTATACTACAGTAATTGTGCACATTGTATAAATATACTACAGTAATTGTGCACATTGTAAAAATATGCAACGGTTAGTGTACGTTGTACAAATATACGACACTAATTGTGCACATTGTAAAAATATACAACAGTCAGTGCACATTATAAAAATATACTACAGTAATTGTGCACATTGTAAAAGTATACTACAGTAATTCTGCACATTGTAAAAATATACAACAGTCAGTGTACATTGTACAAATATACTACAGTAATTGTGCACATTGTATAAATATACTACAGTAATTGTAAACAATTATTGTAAAAATATTTTACACTAATTGTGCACATTGTAAAAATATGCTACAGTAATTGTGCACATTGTAAAAGTATACTACAGTAATTCTGCACATTGTAAAAATATACACCAGTCAGTGTACATTGTACAAATATACTACAGTAATTGTGCACATTGTACAAATATACTACAGTAATTGTAAACAATTATTGTAAAAATATTTTACACTAATTGTGCACATTTTAAAAATATACTACATTAATTGTGCACATTGTAAAAATATACTACAGTAATTTGCACATTGTAAAAATATACTACAGTAATTGTGCACATTGTAAAAATATGCACCGGTCAGTGTACGTTGTACAAATATACGACACTAATTGTGCACATTGTAAAAATATACAACAGTCAGTGCACATTATAAAAATATACTACAGTAATTGTGCACATTGTAAAAATATACAACAGTCAGTGCACATTGTATATATATACTACAGTAATTGTGCACATTGTTAAAATATTTTACACTAATTGTGCACATTGTAAAAATATACAACAGTCAGTGCACATTGTAAAAATATACTACAGTAATTGAGCACATTGTAAAAATATACTACAGTAATTGTGCACATTGTTAAAATATTTAACACTAATTGAGCACATTGTAAAAATGAACTACAGTAATTGTGCACATTGTAAAACTATACTACAATAATTGTGCACATTGTACAAATATACTACAGTAAATGTAAACAATTATTGTAAAAATGTTTTACACTAATTGTGCACATTGTAAAACTATACTACAGTAATTGTGCACATTGTAAAAATATACAACAGTCAGAGTACATTGTACAAATATACTACAGTAATTGTGATCATTGTACAAATATACTACAGTACTTGTAAACAATTATTGTAAAAATATTTTACACTTATTGTGCACATTGTAAAAATATACTACAGTAATTGTGCACATTGTAAAAATATACAACAGTCAGTGTACATTGTACAAATATACTACAGTAATTGTGAACATTGTACAAATATACTACAGTAATTGTAAACAATTATTGTAAAAATATTTTACACTTATTGTGCACATTGTATAAATATACTACAGTAATTGTGCACATTGTAAAAATATACAACAGTCAGTGCACATTGTAAAAATATACTACAGTAATTGTGCACATTGTAAAAATATACTACAGTTATATGCACATTGTAAAAATATACTACAGTAATTGTGCACATTGTAAAAGTATACTACAGTAATTGTGCACATTGTATAAATATACTACAGTAATTGTGCACATTGTAAAAATATGCAACGGTCAGTGTACGTTGTACAAATATACGACACTAATTGTGCACATTGTAAAAATATACAACAGTCAGTGCACATTATAAAAATATACTACAGTAATTGTGCACATTGTAAAAGTATACTACAGTAATTCTGCACATTGTAAAAATATACAACAGTCAGTGTACATTGTACAAATATACTACAGTAATTGTGCACATTGTATAAATATACTACAGTAATTGTAAACAATTATTGTAAAAATATTTTACACTAATTGTGCACATTGTAAAAATATGCTACAGTAATTGTGCACATTGTAAAAGTATACTACAGTAATTCTGCACATTGTAAAAATATACACCAGTCAGTGTACATTGTACAAATATACTACAGTAATTGTGCACATTGTACAAATATACTACAGTAATTGTAAACAATTATTGTAAAAATATTTTACACTAATTGTGCACATTTTAAAAATATACTACATTAATTGTGCACATTGTAAAAATATACTACAGTAATTTGCACATTGTAAAAATATACTACAGTAATTGTGCACATTGTAAAAATATGCAACGGTCAGTGTACGTTGTACAAATATACGACACTAATTGTACACATTGTAAAAATATACAACAGTCAGTGCACATTATAAAAATATACTACAGTAATTGTGCACATTGTAAAAGTATACTACAGTAATTGTGCACATTGTAAAAATATACAACAGTCAGTGTACATTGTACAAACATACTACAGTAATTGTGCACATTGTATAAATATACTACAGTAATTGTAAACAATTATTGTAAAAATATTTTACACTAATTGTGCACATTGTAAAAATATGCTACAGTAATTGTGCACATTGTAAAAGTATACTACAGTAATTCTGCACATTGTAAAAATATACACCAGTCAGTGTACATTGTACAAATATACTACAGTAATTGTGCACATTGTACAAATATACTACAGTAATTGTAAACAATTATTGTAAAAATATTTTACACTAATTGTGCACATTTTAAAAATATACTACATTAATTGTGCACATTGTAAAAATATACTACAGTAATTTGCACATTATAAAAATATACTACAGTAATTGTGCACATTGTAAAAATATGCAACGGTCAGTGTACGTTGTACAAATATACGACACTAATTGTGCACATTGTAAAAATATACAACAGTCAGTGCACATTATAAAAATATACTACAGTAATTGTGCACATTGTAAAAATATACAACAGTCAGTGCACATTGTTTATATATACTACAGTAATTGTGCACATTGTTAAAATATTTTACACTAATTGTGCACATTGTAAAAATATACAACAGTCAGTGCACATTGTAAAAATATACTACAGTAATTGTGCACATTGTAAAAATATACTACAGTAATTGTGCACATTGTTAAAATATTTAACACTAATTGAGCACATTGTAAAAATGAACTACAGTAATTGTGCACATTGTAAAACTATACTACAATAATTGTGCACATTGTACAAATATACTACAGTAAATGTAAACAATTATTGTAAAAATATTTTACACTAATTGTGCACATTGTTAAAATATACTACAGTAATTGTGCACATTGTAAAAATATACTGCAGTAATTTGCACATTGTAAAATATACTACAGTAATTGTGCACATTGTAAAAGTATACTACAGTAATTGTGCACATTGCATAAGTATACTACAGTAATTGTGCACATTGTAAAAATATGCAACGGTCAGTGTACGTTGTACAAATATACGACACTAATTGTGCACATTGTAAAAATATACAACAGTCAGTGCACATTATAAAAATATACTTCAGTAATTGTGCACATTGTAAAAATATACAACAGTCAGTGCACATTGTATATATATACTACAGTAATTGTGCACATTGTTAAAATATTTTACACTAATTGTGCACATTGTAAAAATATACAACAGTCAGTGCACATTGTAAAAATATACTACAGTAAATGTGCACATTGTAAAAATATACTACAGTAATTGTGCACATTGTTAAAATATTTAACACTAATTGAGCACATTGAAAAAATGTACTACAGTAATTGTGCACATTGTAAAACTATACTACAATAATTGTGCACATTGTACAAATATACTACAGTAATTGTAAACAATTATTGTAAAAATATTTTACACTAATTGTGCACATTGTAAAACTATACTACAGTAATTGTGCACATTGTAAAAATATACAACAGTCAGTGTACATTGTACAAATATACTACAGTAATTGTGAACATTGTACAAATATACTACAGTAATTGTAAACAATTATTGTGAAAATATTTTACACTAATTGTGCACATTGTAAAAATATACTACAGTAATTGTGAACATTGTATAAATATACTACACTAATTGTGCACATTGTAAAAATATACAACAGTCAGTGTACATTTTACAAATATACTGCAGTAATTGTGCACATTGTAAAAATATACAACAGTCAGTGCACATTGTAAAAATATATTACAGTAATTGTGCACATTGGACAAATATACTTCAGTAATTGTGCACAATTATTGTAAAACTATTTTACACTAATTGTGAACATTGTTAAAATATACAACAGTCAGTGCACATTGTAAAAATTTACTATAGTAATTGTGCACATTGTAAAAATATACTACAGTAATTGTGCACATTGTTAAAATATTTACACTAATTGAGCACATTGTAAAAATGTACTACAGTAATTGTGCACATTGTAAAACTATACTACAATAATTGTGCACATTGTACAAATATACTACAGTAATTGTAAACAATTATTGTTAAAGTATTTTACACTAATTGTGCACATTGTAAAACTATACTACAGTAATTGTGCACATTGTAAAAATATACAACAGTCAGTGTACATTGTACAAATATACTACAGTAATTGTGAACATTGTACAAATATACTACAGTAATTGTAAACAATTATTGTTAAAGTATTTTACACTAATTGTGCACATTGTAAAACTATACTACAGTAATTGTGCACATTGTAAAAATATACAACAGTCAGTGTACATTTTACAAATAAACTACAGTAATTGTGCACATTGTATAAATATACTGCAGTAATTGTGCACATTGTAAAAATATACTACAGTAATTGTGCACATTGTAAAAATATATTACAGTAATTGTGCACATTGGACAAATATACTTCAGTAATTGTGCACAATTATTGTAAAACTATTTTACACTAATTGTGCACATTGTTAAAATATACAACAGTCAGTGCACATTGTAAAAATATACTACAGTAATTGTACACATTGTAAAAATACACTACAGTAGTTTGCATATTGTAAAAATATACTACAGTAATTGTGCACATTGTAAAAATATACTACAGTCAGTGCACATTGTTAAAATATACTACAGTAATTGTGCACATTGTAAACATATACTACAGTGATTGTGCACATTGTATAAATATACTACAGTAATTGTGCACATTGTAAAAATATACAACAGTCAGTGCACATTGTAAAAATATACTACAGTAATTGTGCACATTGTAAAAATATACTACAGTAATTGTGCACATTGTAAAAGTATACTACAGTAATTGTGCACATTGTATAAATATACGACAGTAATTGTGCACATTGTAAAAATATGCAACGGTCAGTGTACGTTGTACAAATATACGACACTTATTGTGCACATTGTAAAAATATACAACAGTCAGTGCACATTATAAAAATATACTACAGTAATTGTGCACATTGTAAAAATATACTACAGTAATTGTGCACATTGTAAAAGTATACTACAGTAATTCTAAACATTGTAAAAATATACAACAGTCAGTGTACATTGTACAAATATACTACAGTAATTGTGCACATTGTATAAATATACTACAGTAATTGTAAACAATTATTGTAAAAATATTTTACACTAATTGTGCACATTGTAAAAGTATACTACAGTAATTGTGCACATTGTATAAATATACGACAGTAATTGTGCACATTGTAAAAATATGCAACGGTCAGTGTACGTTGTACAAATATACGACACTAATTGTGCACATTGTAAAAATATACAACAGTCAGTGCACATTATAAAAATATACTACAGTAATTGTGCACATTGTAAAAATATACAACAGTCAGTGTACATTGTACAAATATACTACAGTATTTGTGAACATTGTACAAATATACTACAGTAATTGTAAACAATTATTGTAAAAATATTTTACACTAATTGTGCACATTGTAAAAATATACTTCAGTAATTGTGCACATTGTATAAATATACTATACTAATTGTGCACATTGTAAAAATATACAACAGTCAGTGTACATTTTACAAATATACTACAGTAATTGTGCACATTGTAAAAATTTACTGCAGTAATTGTGCACATTGTAAAAATATATTACAGTAATTGTGCACATTGTAAAAATATATTACAGTAATTGTGCACATTGGACAAATATACTTCAGTAATTGTGCACAATTATTGTAAAACTATTTTACACTAATTGTGCACATTGTTAAAATATACAACAGTCAGTGCACATTGTAAAAATTTACTATAGTAATTGTGCACATTGTAAAAATATACTACAGTAATTGTGCACATTGTTAAAATATTTTACACTAATTGAGCACATTGTAAAAATGTACTACAGTAATTGTGCACATTGTAAAACTATACTTCAATAATTGTGCACATTGTACAAATATACTACAGTAATTGTAAACAATTATTGTACAGATATTTTACACTAATTGTGCACATTGTAAAAATATACTACAGTAATTGTGCACATTGTAAAAATATATTACAGTAATTGTGCACATTGGACAAATATACTTCAGTAATTGTGCACAATTATTGTAAAACTATTTTACACTAATTGTGCACATTGTTAAAATATACAACAGTCAGTGCACATTGTAAAAATATACTACAGTAATTGTACACATTGTAAAAATACACTACAGTAGTTTGCATATTGTAAAAATATACTACAGTAATTGTGCACATTGTAAAAATATACTACAGTCAGTGCACATTGTTAAAATATACTACAGTAATTGTGCACATTGTAAACATATACTACAGTGATTGTGCACATTGTATAAATATACTACAGTAATTGTGCACATTGTAAAAATATACAACAGTCAGTGCACATTGTAAAAATATACTACAGTAGTTGTGCACATTGTAAAAATATACTACAGTAATTGTGCACATTGTAAAAGTATACTACAGTAATTGTGCACATTGTATAAATATACGACAGTAATTGTGCACATTGTAAAAATATGCAACGGTCAGTGTACGTTGTACAAATATACGACACTTATTGTGCACATTGTAAAAATATACAACAGTCAGTGCACATTATAAAAATATACTACAGTAATTGTGCACATTGTAAAAATATACTACAGTAATTGTGCACATTGTAAAAGTATACTACAGTAATTATGCACATTGTAAAAATATACAACAGTCAGTGTACATTGTACAAATATACTACAGTAATTGTGCACATTGTATAAATATACTACAGTAATTGTAAACAATTATTGTAAAAATATTTTACACTAATTGTGCACATTGTAAAAATATGCTACAGTAATTGTGCACATTGTAAAAGTATACTACGGTAATTCTGCACATTGTAAAAATATACACCAGTCAGTTTACATTGTTAAAATATACTACAGTAATTGTGCACATTGTAAACATATACTACAGTGATTGTGCACATTGTATAAATATACTACAGTAATTGTGCACATTGTAAAAATATACAACAGTCAGTGCACATTGTAAAAATATACTACAGTAATTGTGCACATTGTAAAAATATACTACAGTAATTTGCACATTGTAAAAATATACTACAGTAATTGTGCACATTGTAAAAGTATACTACAGTAATTGTGCACATTGTATAAATATACTACAGTAATTGTGCACATTGTAAAAATATGCAACGGTCAGTGTACGTTGTACAAATATACGACACTAATTGTGCACATTGTAAAAATATACAACAGTCAGTGCACATTATAAAAATATACTACAGTAATTGTGCACATTGTAAAAATATACAACAGTCAGTGTAAATTGTACAAATATACTACAGTATTTGTGAACATTGTACAAATATACTACAGTAATTGTAAACAATTATTGTAAAAATATTTTACACTAATTGTGCACATTGTAAAAATATACTTCAGTAATTGTGCACATTGTATAAATATATATTTTACACTAATTGTGCACATTGTAAAACTATACTACAGTAATTGTGCACATTTTAAAAATATACAACAGTCAGTGTACATTGTACAAATATACTACAGTAATTGTGAACATTGTACAAATGTACTACAGTAATTGTAAACAATTATTGTAAAAATATTTTACAGTAATTGTGCACATTGTAAAAATATACTACAGTAATTGTGCACATTGTATAAATATACTACACTAATTGTGCACATTGTAAAAATATACAACAGTCAGTGTACATTTTACAAATATACTACAGTAATTGTGCACATTGTAAAAATATACTGCAGTAATTATGCACATTGTAAAAATATACTACAGTAATTGTGCACATTGTAAAAATATACAACAGTCAGTGCACATTGTAAAAATATATTACAGTAATTGTTTACATTGGACAAATATACTTCAGTAATTGTGCACAATTATTGTAAAACTATTTTACACTAATTGTGCACATTGTTAAAATATACAACAGTTAGTGCACATTGTAAAAATATACTACAGTAATTGTGCACATTGTAAAAATATACTACAGTCAGTGCACATTGTTAAAATATACTACAGTAATTGTGCCCATTGTAAACATATACTACAGTGATTGTGCACATTGTATAAATATACTACAGTAATTGTGCACATTGTAAAAATATACAACAGTCAGTGCACATTGTAAAAATATACTACAGTAATTGTGCACATTGTAAAAATATACTACAGTAATTTGCACATTGTAAAAATATACTACAGTAATTGTGCACATTGTAAAAGTATACTACAGTAATTGTGCACATTGTATAAATATACTACAGTAATTGTGCACATTGTAAAAATATGCAACGGTCAGTGTACGTTGTACAAATATACGACACTAATTGTGCACATTGTAAAAATATACAACAGTCAGTGCACATTATAAAAATATACTACAGTAATTGTGCACATTGTAAAAGTATACTACAGTAATTCTGCACATTGTAAAAATATACAACAATCAGTGTACATTGTACAAATATACTACAGTAATTGTGCACATTGTATAAATATACTACAGTAATTGTAAACAATTATTGTAAAAAATATTTTACACTAATTGTGCACATTGTAAAAATATGCTACAGTAATTGTGCACATTGTAAAAGTATACTACAGTTATTCTGCACATTGTAAAAATATACACCAGTCAGTGTACATTGTACAAATATACTACAGTAATTGTGCACATTGTACAAATATACTACAGTAATTGTAAACAATTATTGTAAAAATATTTTACACTAATTGTGCACATTTTAAAAATATACTACATTAATTGTGCACATTGTAAAAATATACTACAGTAATTTGCACATTGTAAAAATATACTACAGTAATTGTGCACATTGTAAAAATATGCAACGGTCAGTGTACGTTGTACAAATATACGACACTAATTGTGCACATTGTAAAAATATACAACAGTCAGTGCACATTATAAAAATATACTACAGTAATTGTGCACATTGTAAAAGTATACTACAGTAATTGTGCACATTGTAAAAATATACAACAGTCAGTGTACATTGTACAAATATACTACAGTAATTGTGCACATTGTATAAATATACTACAGTAATTGTAAACAATTATTGTAAAAATATTTTACACTAATTGTGCACATTGTAAAAATATGCTACAGTAATTGTGCACATTGTAAAAGTATACTACAGTAATTCTGCACATTGTAAAAATATACACCAGTCAGTGTACATTGTACAAATATACTACAGTAATTGTGCACATTGTACAAATATACTACAGTAATTGTAAACAATTATTGTAAAAATATTTTACACTAATTGTGCACATTGTAAAAATATACTTCAGTAATTGTGCACATTGTATAAATATATATTTTACACTAATTCTGCACATAGTAAAACTATACTACAGTAATTGTGCACATTTTAAAAATATACAACAGTCAGTGTACATTGTACAAATATACTACAGTAATTGTGAACATTGTACAAATATACTACAGTAATTGTAAACAATTATTGTAAAAATATTTTACACTAATTGTGCACATTGTAAAAATATACTACAGTAATTGTGCACATTGTATAAATATACTACACTAATTGTGCACATTGTAAAAATATACAACAGTCAGTGTACATTTTACAAATATACTACAGTAATTGTGCACATTGTAAAAATATACTGCAGTAATTATGCACATTGTAAAAATATACTACAGTAATTGTTTACATTGGACAAATATACTTCAGTAATTGTGCACAATTATTGTAAAACTATTTTACACTAATTGTGCACATTGTTAAAATATACAACAGTTAGTGCACATTGTAAAAATATACTACAGTAATTGTGCACATTGTAAAAATATACTACAGTCAGTGCACATTGTTAAAATATACTACAGTAATTGTGCCCATTGTAAACATATACTACAGTGATTGTGCACATTGTATAAATATATTACAGTAATTGTGCACATTGTAAAAATATACAACAGTCAGTGCACATTGTAAAAATATACTACAGTAATTGTGCACATTGTAAAAATATACTACAGTAATTTGCACATTGTAAAAATATACTACAGTAATTGTGCACATTGTAAAAGTATACTACAGTAATTGTGCACATTGTATAAATATACTACAGTAATTGTGCACATTGTAAAAATATGCAACGGTCAGTGTACGTTGTACAAATATACGACACTAATTGTGCACATTGTAAAAATATACAACAGTCAGTGCACATTATAAAAATATACTATAGTAATTGTGCACATTGTAAAAGTATACTACAGTAATTGTGCACATTGTAAAAATATACAACAGTCAGTGTACATTGTACAAATATACTACAGTAATTGTGCACATTGCATAAATATACTACAGTAATTGTAAACAATTATTGTAAAAATATTTTACACTAATTGTGCACATTTTAAAAATATACTACATTAATTGTGCACATTGTAAAAATATACTACAGTAATTTGCACATTGTAAAAATATACTACAGTAATTGTGCACATTGTAAAAATATGCAACGGTCAGTGTACGTTGTACAAATATACGACACTAATTGTGCACATTGTAAAAATATACAACAGTCAGTGCACATTATAAAAATATACTACAGTAATTGTGCACATTGTAAAAATATACAACAGTCAGTGCACATTGTATATATATACTACAGTAATTGTGCACATTGTTAAAATATTTTACACTAATTGTGCACATTGTAAAAATATACAACAGTCAGTGCACATTGTAAAAATATACTACAGTAATTGTGCACATTGTAAAAATATACAACAGTCAGTGTACATTGTACAAATATACTACAGTATTTGTGAACATTGTACAAATATACTACAGTAATTGTAAACAATTATTGTAAAAATATGTTACACTAATTGTGCACATTGTAAAAATATACTACAGTAATTGTGCACATTGTATATTATACTACACTAATTGTGCACATTGTAAAAATATACAACAGTCAGTGTACATTTTACAAATATACTACAGTAATTGTGCACATTGTAAAAATATACTGCAGTAATTATGCACATTGTAAAAATATACTACAGTAATTGTGCACATTGTAAAAATATACAACAGTCAGTGCACATTGTAAAAATATATTACAGTAATTGTTTACATTGGACAAATATACTTCAGTAATTGTGCACAATTATTGTAAAACTATTTTACACTAATTGTGCACATTGTTAAAATATACAACAGTTAGTGCACATTGTAAAAATATACTACAGTAATTGTGCACATTGTAAAAATATACTACAGTCAGTGCACATTGTTAAAATATATTACAGTAATTGTGCCCATTGTAAACATATACTACAGTGATTGTGCACATTGTATAAATATACTACAGTAATTGTGCACATTGTAAAAATATACAACAGTCAGTGCACATTGTAAAAATATACTACAGTAATTGTGCACATTGTAAAAGTATACTACAGTAATTGTGCACATTGTATAAATATACTACAGTAATTGTGCACATTGTAAAAATATGCAACGGTCAGTGTACGTTGTACAAATATACGACACTAATTGTGCACATTGTAAAAATATACAACAGTCAGTGCACATTATAAAAATATACTACAGTAATTGTGCACATTGTAAAAATATACAACAGTCAGTGCACATTGTATATATATACTACAGTAATTGTGCACATTGTTAAAATATTTTACACTAATTGTGCACATTGTAAAAATATACAACAGTCAGTGCACATTGTAAAAATATACTACAGTAATTGTGCACATTGTAAAAATATACTACAGTAATTGTGCACATTGTTAAAATATTTAACACTAATTGAGCACATTGTAAAAATGAACTACAGTAATTGTGCACATTGTAAAACTATACTACAATAATTGTGCACATTGTACAAATATACTACAGTAAATGTAAACAATTATTGTAAAAATATTTTACACTTATTGTGCACATTGTATAAATATACTACAGTAATTGTGCACATTGTAAAAATATACAACAGTCAGTGCACATTGTAAAAATATACTACAGTAATTGTGCACATTGTAAAAATATACTACAGTAATTTGCACATTGTAAAAATATACTACAGTAATTGTGCACATTGTAAAAGTATACTACAGTAATTGTGCACATTGTATAAATATACTACAGTAATTGTGCACATTGTAAAAATATGCAACGGTTAGTGTACGTTGTACAAATATACGACACTAATTGTGCACATTGTAAAAATATACAACAGTCAGTGCACATTATAAAAATATACTACAGTAATTGTGCACATTGTAAAAGTATACTACAGTAATTCTGCACATTGTAAAAATATACAACAGTCAGTGTACATTGTACAAATATACTACAGTAATTGTGCACATTGTATAAATATACTACAGTAATTGTAAACAATTATTGTAAAAATATTTTACACTAATTGTGCACATTGTAAAAATATGCTACAGTAATTGTGCACATTGTAAAAGTATACTACAGTAATTCTGCACATTGTAAAAATATACACCAGTCAGTGTACATTGTACAAATATACTACAGTAATTGTGCACATTGTACAAATATACTACAGTAATTGTAAACAATTATTGTAAAAATATTTTACACTAATTGTGCACATTTTAAAAATATACTACATTAATTGTGCACATTGTAAAAATATACTACAGTAATTTGCACATTGTAAAAATATACTACAGTAATTGTGCACATTGTAAAAATATGCACCGGTCAGTGTACGTTGTACAAATATACGACACTAATTGTGCACATTGTAAAATATACAACAGTCAGTGCACATTATAAAAATATACTACAGTAATTGTGCACATTGTAAAAATATACAACAGTCAGTGCACATTGTATATATATACTACAGTAATTGTGCACATTGTTAAAATATTTTACACTAATTGTGCACATTGTAAAAATATACAACAGTCAGTGCACATTGTAAAAATATACTACAGTAATTGTGCACATTGTAAAAATATACTACAGTAATTGTGCACATTGTTAAAATATTTAACACTAATTGAGCACATTGTAAAAATGAACTACAGTAATTGTGCACATTGTAAAACTATACTACAATAATTGTGCACATTGTACAAATATACTACAGTAAATGTAAACAATTATTGTAAAAATATTTTACACTAATTGTGCACATTGTAAAACTATACTACAGTAATTGTGCACATTGTAAAAATATACAACAGTCAGAGTACATTGTACAAATATACTACAGTAATTGTGAACATTGTACAAATATACTACAGTAATTGTAAACAATTATTGTAAAAATATTTTACACTTATTGTGCACATTGTAAAAATATACTACAGTAATTGTGCACATTGTAAAAATATACAACAGTCAGTGTACATTGTACAAATATACTACAGTAATTGTGAACATTGTACAAATATACTACAGTAATTGTAAACAATTATTGTAAAAATATTTTACACTTATTGTGCACATTGTATAAATATACTACAGTAATTGTGCACATTGTAAAAATATACAACAGTCAGTGCACATTGTAAAAATATACTACAGTAATTGTGCACATTGTAAAAATATACTACAGTAATTTGCACATTGTAAAAATATACTACAGTAATTGTGCACATTGTAAAAGTATACTACAATAATTGTGCACATTGTATAAATATACTACAGTAATTGTGCACATTGTAAAAATATGCAACGGTCAGTGTACGTTGTACAAATATACGACACTAATTGTGCACATTGTAAAAATATACAACAGTCAGTGCACATTATAAAAATATACTACAGTAATTGTGCACATTGTAAAAGTATACTACAGTAATTCTGCACATTGTAAAAATATACAACAGTCAGTGTACATTGTACAAATATACTACAGTAATTGTGCACATTGTATAAATATACTACAGTAATTGTAAACAATTATAGTAAAAATATTTTACACTAATTGTGCACATTGTAAAAATATGCTACAGTAATTGTGCACATTGTAAAAATATACTACAGTAATTTGCACATTGTAAAAATATACTAAAGTAATTGTGCACATTGTAAAAGTATACTACAGTAATTGTGCACATTGTATAAATATACTACAGTAATTGTGCACATTGTAAAAATATGCAACGGTCAGTGTACGTTGTACAAATATACGACACTAATTGTGCACATTGTAAAAATATACAACAGTCAGTGCACATTATAAAAATATACTACAGTAATTGTGCACATTGTAAAAGTATACTACAGTAATTCTGCATATTGTAAAAATATACAACAGTCAGTGTACATTGTACAAATATATTACAGTAATTGTGCACATTGTATAAATATACTAGAGTAATTGTAAACAATTATAGTAAAAATATTTTACACTAATTGTGCACATTGTAAAAATATGCTACAGTAATTGTGCACATTGTAAAAATATACTACAGTAATTTGCACATTGTAAAAATATACTACAGTAATTGTGCACATTGTAAAAGTATACTACAGTAATTGTGCACATTGTATAAATATACTACAGTAATTGTGCACATTGTAAAAATATGCAACGGTCAGTGTACGTTGTACAAATATACAACACTAATTGTGCACATTGTAAAAATATAAAACAGTCAGTGCACATTATAAAAATATACTACAGTAGTTTGCATATTGTAAAAATATACTACAGTAATTGTGCACATTGTAAAAATATACTACAGTCAGTGCACATTGTTAAAATATACTACAGTAATTGTGCACATTGAAAACATATACTACAGTGATTGTGCACATTGTATAAATATACTACAGTAATTGTGCACATTGTAAAAATATACAACAGTCAGTGAACATTGTTAAAATATACTACAGTAATTGTGCACATTGTAAAAATATACTACAGTAATTTACACATTGTAAAATATACTACAGTAATTGTGCACATTGTAAAAGTATACTACAGTAATTGTGCACATTGCATAAGTATACTACAGTAATTGTGCACATTGTAAAAATATGCAACGGTCAGTGTACGTTGTACAAATATACGACACTAATTGTGCACATTGTAAAAATATACAACAGTCAGTGCACATTATAAAAATATACTTCAGTAATTGTGCACATTGTAAAAATATACAACAGTCAGTGCACATTGTAAAAATATACTACAGTAATTGTGCACATTGTATAAATATACTACACTATTTGTGCACATTGTAAAAATATACAACAGTCAGTGTACATTTTACAAATATACTACAGTAATTGTGCACATTGTAAAAATATACTGCAGTAATTGTGCACATTGTAAAAATATACTACAGTAATTGTGCACATTGTAAAAATATATTACAGTAATTGTGCACATTGGACAAATATACTTCAGTAATTGTGCACAATTATTGTAAAACTATTTACACTAATTGTGCACATTGTTAAAATATACAACAGTCAGTGCACATTGTAAAAATTTACTATAGTAATTGTGCACATTGTAAAAATATACTACAGTAATTGTGCACATTGTTAAAATATTTTACACTAATTGAGCACATTGTAAAAATGTACTACAGTAATTGTGCACATTGTAAAACTATACTTCAATAATTGTGCACATTGTACAAATATACTACAGTAATTGTAAACAATTATTGTACAAATATTTTACACTAATTGTGCACATTGTAAAACTATACTAAAGTAATTGTGCACATTTTAAAAATATACAACAGTCAGTGTACATTGTACAAATATACTACAGTAATTGTGAACATTGTACAAATATACTACAGTAATTGTAAACAATTATTGTAAAAATATTTTACACTAATTGTGCACATTGTAAAAATATACTACAGTAATTGTGCACATTGTAAAAATATACAACAGTCAGTGTACATTTTACAAATATACTACAGTAATTGTGCACATTGTAAAAATATACTGCAGTAATTATGCACATTGTAAAAATATACTGCAGTAATTGTGCACATTGTAAAAATATACTACAGTAATTGTGCACATTGTAAAAATATATTACAGTAATTGTGCACATTGGACAAATATACTTCAGTAATTGTGCACAATTATTGTAAAACTATTTTACACTAATTGTGCACATTGTTAAAATATACAACAGTCAGTGCACATTGTAAAAATATACTACAGTAATTGTACACATTGTAAAAATATACTACAGTAGTTTGCATATTGTAAAAATATACTACAGTAATTGTGCACATTGTAAAAATATACTACAGTCAGTGCACATTGTTAAAATATACTACAGTAATTGTGCACATTGTAAACATATACTACAGTGATTGTGCACATTGTATAAATATACTACAGTAATTGTGCACATTGTAAAAATATACAACAGTCAGTGCACATTGTAAAAATATACTACAGTAATTGTGCACATTGTAAAAATATACTACAGTAATTGTGCACATTGTAAAAGTATACTACAGTAATTGTGCACATTGTATAAATATACGACAGTAATTGTGCACATTGTAAAAATATGCAACGGTCAGTGTACGTTGTACAAATATACGACACTTATTGTGCACATTGTAAAAATATACAACAGTCAGTGCACATTATAAAAATATACTACAGTAATTGTGCACATTGTAAAAATATACTACAGTAATTGTGCACATTGTAAAAGTATACTACAGTAATTCTAAACATTGTAAAAATATACAACAGTCAGTGTACATTGTACAAATATACTACAGTAATTGTGCACATTGTATAAATATACTACAGTAATTGTAAACAATTATTGTAAAAATATTTTACACTAATTGTGCACATTGTAAAAGTATACTACAGTAATTGTGCACATTGTATAAATATACGACAGTAATTGTGCACATTGTAAAAATATGCAACGGTCAGTGTACGTTGTACAAATATACGACACTAATTGTGCACATTGTAAAAATATACAACAGTCAGTGCACATTATAAAAATATACTACAGTAATTGTGCACATTGTAAAAATATACAACAGTCAGTGTACATTGTACAAATATACTACAGTATTTGTGAACATTGTACAAATATACTACAGTAATTGTAAACAATTATTGTAAAAATATTTTACACTAATTGTGCACATTGTAAAAATATACTTCAGTAATTGTGCACATTGTATAAATATACTACATGTCACGATGCCGGCTGGCAGGTAGTGGATCCTCTGTGCCAGAGAGGGATGGCGAGGACCGCGCTAGTGGACCGGTTCTAAGCCACTACAGGTTTTCACCAGAGCCCGCCGCAAAGCGGGATGGTCTTGCTGCGGCGGTAGTGACCAGGTCGTATCCACTAGCAACGGCTCACCTCTCTGGCTGCTGAAGATGCTGAAGATAGGCGCGGTACAAGGGAGTAGGCAGAAGCAAGGTCGGACGTAGCAGAAGGTCGGGGGCAGGCGGCAAGGATCGTAGTCAGGGGCAACGGCAGGAGGTCAGGAACACGGACTAGGAACAGACAAGGGAACGCTTTCACTAGGCACAAGTGCAACAAGATCCGGCAAGGGAGTGCAGGGGAAGTGAGGTGATATAGGGAAGTGCACAGGTGGGAGCCAATTAAGCTAATTGGGAAGATTGGGCCAGGCACCATCATTGGTGCACTGGCCCTTTAAATCGCAGAGACCCGGCGCGCGCGCGCCCTAGGGAGCGGGGCCGCGCGCGCCGGGACAGGACCGAGGGAGAGCGAGTCAGGTACGGGGGCCGGGGTGCGCATCGCGAGCGGGCGCTATCCGCATCGCGAATCGCATCCCGGCTGAAGGCGGACCCGCAGCGCACCCGGTCAGTGGATCTGACCGGGGCGCTGCAACAACGAAGATGAGGCGAGCGCTCCGGGGAGGAACGGGGACCCGGAGCGCTCGGCGTAACAGTACCCCCCCCCCTTGGGTCTCCCCCTCTTCTTGGGGCCAAAGAACCTGAGGAAAAAAAACTCAATTTTTCCGTGATGAGGTCCGATGCAAATTAGGAGGGGTTCTGTGTGGAAACGTACGAGACAGTCCAATCTTTTATTGAAAAAACAATAGATGTAGAGGGGTCTGGCGAGACTGGTCACAGGAACGTAGAACCTGTTGATGAGAGAGGCCAAAAAAAATTTTCCTGCAGATCCGGAATCCAAGAAGAGCATAGTAGAGAAGGAGAAGGTAGAGGCAGATATCCGCACAGGCACAGTAAGGCGTGGAGAAGCAGAGTTGACATCAAGAACTGTGTCACCTTTGTGCGGAGTCAGCGTACGTCTTTCCAGGCGGGGAGGACGGATAGGACAATCCTTCAGGAAGTGTTCGGTACCGGCATAGTACAGGCAAAGATTCTCCATGCGGCGTCGTGTCCTCTCTTGAGGTGTCAAGCGAGACCGGTCAACTTGCATAGCCTCCACGGCGGGAGGCACAGGAACGGTTTGCAGAGGACCAGAGGAGAGAGGAGCCGGGGAGAAAAAACGCCTCGTGCGAACAAAGTCCATATCCAGGCGGAGCTCCAGACGCCATCCGGAAAAACGCATGTCAATGCGAGTGGCAAGATGAATGAGTTCATGTAGGTTAGCAGGAGTCTCTCGTGCGGCCAGAACATCTATAATGTTGCTGGATAGGCCTTTTTTAAAGGTCGCGCAGAGAGCCTCACTATTCCAGGACAACTCGGAAGCAAGAGCACGGAACTGAATGGCGTACTCGCCAACGGAAGAAACACCCTGGGCCAGGTTCAGCAGGGCAGTCTCGGCAGAAGAAGCTCGGGCAGGCTCCTCGAAGACACCACGGACCTCAGCGAAGAAGGACTGGACTGTGGCTGTGGCAGGATCATTGCGGTCCCAGAGTGGTGTGGCCCCAGACAAGGCCTTTCCAAAAAGGAGACCACGGCAGAGTCTAGAGTCCTCATCAAATTTGTCCGGCAGAGACAAGCAGGGGTTAGGAGCGGCCGGTTGCTGCGGAGGAGTTGCAGGAGCCGGCGGAGGAGATGGTTGTTGCAGTTGCAGCTGCTGTAACTGTGACTCCAGTTGCTGTGTCACGGTGGACAAGTATGCCAGCTGGTGATTTTGTTGGGTGATCATCGTGGAAATGTCGGCAAGACTTGACAGCGGCACCTCAGCGGAATCCATGGCCGGACGCTGCGGAGGAGTTGCAGGAGACGGCGGAGGAGATGGTTGTTGCAGTTGCAGCTGCAGTGTCAGTGGCAGCAGCTGCTGTAACTGTGAGTTCAGTTGCTGTTCCACGGAGGACAAGTATGCCAGCTGGTGATTTTGTTGGGTGATCATCGTGAAAATGTCGGCAAGACTTGACAGCGGCACCTCAGCGGAATCCATGGCCGGATCTACTGTCACGATGCCGGCTGGCAGGTAGTGGATCCTCTGTGCCAGAGAGGGATGGCGAGGACCGCGCTAGTGGACCGGTTCTAAGCCACTACAGGTTTTCACCAGAGCCCGCCGCAAAGCGGGATGGTCTTGCTGCGGCGGTAGTGACCAGGTCGTATCCACTAGCAACGGCTCACCTCTCTGGCTGCTGAAGATGCTGAAGATAGGCGCGGTACAAGGGAGTAGGCAGAAGCAAGGTCGGACGTAGCAGAAGGTCGGGGGCAGGCGGCAAGGATCGTAGTCAGGGGCAACGGCAGGAGGTCAGGAACACGGACTAGGAACAGACAAGGGAACGCTTTCACTAGGCACAAGTGCAACAAGATCCGGCAAGGGAGTGCAGGGGAAGTGAGGTGATATAGGGAAGTGCACAGGTGGGAGCCAATTAAGCTAATTGGGAAGATTGGGCCAGGCACCATCATTGGTGCACTGGCCCTTTAAATCGCAGAGACCCGGCGCGCGCGCGCCCTAGGGAGCGGGGCCGCGCGCGCCGGGACAGGACCGAGGGAGAGCGAGTCAGGTACGGGGGCCGGGGTGCGCATCGCGAGCGGGCGCTATCCGCATCGCGAATCGCATCCCGGCTGAAGGCGGACCCGCAGCGCACCCGGTCAGTGGATCTGACCGGGGCGCTGCAACAACGAAGATGAGGCGAGCGCTCCGGGGAGGAACGGGGACCCGGAGCGCTCGGCGTAACACTACACTAATTGTGCACATTGTAAAAATATACAACAGTCAGTGTACATTTTACAAATATACTACAGTAATTGTGCACATTGTAAAAAATATACTGCAGTAATTGTGCACATTGTAAAAATATACTACAGTAATTGTGCACATTGTAAAAATATATTACAGTAATTGTGCACATTGGACAAATATACTTCAGTAATTGTGCACAATTATTGTAAAACTATTTTACACTAATTGTGCACATTGTTAAAATATACAACAGTCAGTGCACATTGTAAAAATTTACTATAGTAATTGTGCACATTGTAAAAATATACTACAGTAATTGTGCACATTGTTAAAATATTTTACACTAATTGAGCACATTGTAAAAATGTACTACAGTAATTGTGCACATTGTAAAACTATACTTCAATAATTGTGCACATTGTACAAATATACTACAGTAATTGTAAACAATTATTGTACAGATATTTTACACTAATTGTGCACATTGTAAAACTATACTAAAGTAATTGTGCACATTTTAAAAATATACAACAGTCAGTGTACATTGTACAAATATACTACAGTAATTGTGAACATTGTACAAATATACTACAGTAATTGTAAACAATTATTGTAAAAATATTTTACACTAATTGTGCACATTGTAAAAATATACTACAGTAATTGTGCACATTGTATAAATATACTACACTAATTGTGCACATTGTAAAAATATACAACAGTCAGTGTACATTTTACATATATACTACAGTAATTGTGCACATTGTAAAAATATACTGCAGTAATTATGCACATTGTAAAAATATACTACAGTAATTGTGCACATTGTAAAAATATACAACAGTCAGTGCACATTGTAAAAATATATTACAGTAATTGTTTACATTGGACAAATATACTTCAGTAATTGTGCACAATTATTGTAAAACTATTTTACACTAATTGTGCACATTGTTAAAATATACAACAGTTAGTGCACATTGTAAAAATATACTACAGTAATTGTGCACATTGTAAAAATATACTACAGTCAGTGCACATTGTTAAAATATACTACAGTAATTGTGCCCATTGTAAACATATACTACAGTGATTGTGCACATTGTATAAATATACTACAGTAATTGTGCACATTGTAAAAATATACAACAGTCAGTGCACATTGTAAAAATATACTACAGTAATTGTGCACATTGTAAAAATATACTACAGTAATTTGCACATTGTAAAAATATACTACAGTAATTGTGCACATTGTAAAAGTATACTACAGTAATTGTGCACATTGTATAAATATACGACAGTAATTGTGCACATTGTAAAATATGCAACGGTCAGTGTACGCTGTACAAATATACGACACTTATTGTGCACATTGTAAAAATATACAACAGTCAGTGCACATTATAAAAATATACTACAGTAATTGTGCACATTGTAAAAATATACTACAGTAATTGTGCACATTGTAAAAGTATACTACAGTAATTCTGCACATTGTAAAAATATACAACAGTCAGTGTACATTGTACAAATATACTACAGTAATTGTGCACATTGTATAAATATACTACATTAATTGTAAACAATTATTGTAAAAATATTTTACACTAATTGTGCACATTGTAAAAATATGCTACAGTAATTGTGCACATTGTAAAAGTATACTACAGTAATTCTGCACATTGTAAAAATATACACCAGTCAGTTTACATTGTTAAAATATACTACAGTAATTGTGCACATTGTAAACATATACTACAGTGATTGTGCACATTGTATAAATATACTACAGTAATTGTGCACATTGTAAAAATATACAACAGTCAGTGCACATTGTAAAAATATACTACAGTAATTGTGCACATTGTAAAAATATACTACAGTAATTTGCACATTGTAAAAATATACTACAGTAATTGTGCACATTGTAAAATTATACTACAGTAATTGTGCACATTGTATAAATATACTACAGTAATTGTGCACATTGTAAAAATATGCAACGGTCAGTGTACGTTGTACAAATATACGACACTAATTGTGCACATTGTAAAAATATACAACAGTCAGTGCACATTATAAAAATATACTACAGTAATTGTGCACATTGTAAAAATATACAACAGTCAGTGTAAATTGTACAAATATACTACAGTATTTGTGAACATTGTATAAATATACTACAGTAATTGTAAACAATTATTGTAAAAATATTTTACACTAATTGTGCACATTGTAAAAATATACTTCAGTAATTGTGCACATTGTATAAATATATATTTTACACTAATTGTGCACATTGTAAAACTATACTACAGTAATTGTGCACATTTTAAAAATATACAACAGTCAGTGTACATTGTACAAATATACTACAGTAATTGTGAACATTGTACAAATATACTACAGTAATTGTAAACAATTATTGTAAAAATATTTTACACTAATTGTGCACATTGTAAAAATATACTACAGTAATTGTGCACATTGTATAAATATACTACACTAATTGTGCACATTGTAAAAATATACAACAGTCAGTGTACATTTTACAAATATACTACAGTAATTGTGCACATTGTAAAAATATACTGCAGTAATTATGCACATTGTAAAAATATACTACAGTAATTGTGCACATTGTAAAAATATACAACAGTCAGTGCACATTGTAAAAATATATTACAGTAATTGTTTACATTGGACAAATATACTTCAGTAATTGTGCACAATTATTGTAAAACTATTTTAAACTAATTGTGCACAATGTTAAAATATACAACAGTTAGTGCACATTGTAAAAATATACTACAGTAATTGTGCACATTGTAAAAATATACTACAGTCAGTGCACATTGTTAAAATATACTACAGTAATTGTGCCCATTGTAAACATATACTACAGTGATTGTGCACATTGTATAAATATACTACAGTAATTGTGCACATTGTAAAAATATACAACAGTCAGTGCACATTGTAAAAATATACTACAGTAATTGTGCACATTGTAAAAATATACTACAGTAATTTGCACATTGTAAAAATATACTACAGTAATTGTGCACATTGTAAAAGTATACTACAGTAATTGTGCACATTGTATAAATATACGACAGTAATTGTGCACATTGTAAAAATATGCAACGGTCAGTGTACGTTGTACAAATATACGACACTTATTGTGCACATTGTAAAAATATACAACAGTCAGTGCACATTATAAAAATATACTACGGTAATTGTGCACATTGTAAAAATATACTACAGTAATTGTGCACATTGTAAAAGTATACTACAGTAATTCTGCACATTGTAAAAATATACAACAGTCAGTGTACATTGTACAAATATACTACAGTAATTGTGCACATTGTATAAATATACTACAGTAATTGTAAACAATTATTGTAAAAATATTTTACACTAATTGTGCACATTGTAAAAATATGCTACAGTAATTGTGCACATTGTAAAAGTATACTACAGTAATTCTGCACATTGTAAAAATATTCACCAGTCAGTGTACATTGTACAAATATACTACAGTAATTGTGCACATTGTACAAATATACTACAGTAATTGTAAACAATTATTGTAAAAATATTTTACACTAATTGTGCACATTTTAAAAATATACTACATTAATTGTGCACATTGTAAAAATATACTACAGTAATTTGCACATTGTAAAAATATACTACAGTAATTGTGCACATTGTAAAAATATGCAACGGTCAGTGTACATTGTACAAATATACGACACTAATTGTGCACATTGTAAAAATATACAACAGTCAGTGCACATTATAAAAATATACTACAGTAATTGTGCACATTGTAAAAATATACAACAGTCAGTGCACATTGTATATATATACTACAGTAATTGTGCACATTGTTAAAATATTTTACACTAATTGTGCACATTGTAAAAATATACAACAGTCAGTGCACATTGTAAAAATATACTACAGTAATTGTGCACATTGTAAAAATATACTACAGTAATTGTGCACATTGTTAAAATATTTAACACTAATTGAGCACATTGTAAAAATGAACTACAGTAATTGTGCACATTGTAAAACTATACTACAATAATTGTGCACATTGTACAAATATACTACAGTAAATGTAAACAATTATTGTAAAAATATTTTACACTAATTGTGCACATTGTAAAACTATACTACAGTAATTGTGCACATTGTAAAAATATACAACAGTCAGAGTACATTGTACAAATATACTACAGTAATTGTGAACATTGTACAAATATACTACAGTAATTGTAAACAATTATTGTAAAAATATTTTACACTTATTGTGCACATTGTATAAATATACTACAGTAATTGTGCACATTGTAAAAATATACAACAGTCAGTGCACATTGTAAAAATATACTACAGTAATTGTGCACATTGTAAAAATATACTACAGTAATTTGCACATTGTAAAAATATACTACAGTAATTGTGCACATTGTAAAAGTATACTACAATAATTGTGCACATTGTATAAATATACTACAGTAATTGTGCACATTGTAAAAATATGCAACGGTCAGTGTACGTTGTACAAATATACGACACTAATTGTGCACATTGTAAAAATATACAACAGTCAGTGCACATTATAAAAATATACTACAGTAATTGTGCACATTGTAAAAGTATACTACAGTAATTCTGCACATTGTAAAAATATACAACAGTCAGTGTACATTGTACAAATATACTACAGTAATTGTGCACATTGTATAAATATACTACAGTAATTGTAAACAATTATAGTAAAAATATTTTACACTAATTGTGCACATTGTAAAAATATGCTACAGTAATTGTGCACATTGTAAAAATATACTACAGTAATTTGCACATTGAAAAAATATACTAAAGTAATTGTGCACATTGTAAAAGTATACTACAGTAATTGTGCACATTGTATAAATATACTACAGTAATTGTGCACATTGTAAAAATATGCAACGGTCAGTGTACGTTGTACAAATATACGACACTAATTGTGCACATTGTAAAAATATACAACAGTCAGTGCACATTATAAAAATATACTACAGTAATTGTGCACATTGTAAAAGTATACTACAGTAATTCTGCACATTGTAAAAATATACAACAGTCAGTGTACATTGTACAAATATATTACAGTAATTGTGCACATTGTATAAATATACTAGAGTAATTGTAAACAATTATAGTAAAAATATTTTACACTAATTGTGCACATTGTAAAAATATGCTACAGTAATTGTGCACATTGTAAAAATATACTACAGTAATTTGCACATTGTAAAAATATACTACAGTAATTGTGCACATTGTAAAAGTATACTACAGTAATTGTGCACATTGTATAAATATACTACAGTAATTGTGCACATTGTAAAAATATGCAACGGTCAGTGTACGTTGTACAAATATACAACACTAATTGTGCACATTGTAAAAATATACAACAGTCAGTGCACATTATAAAAATATACTACAGTAGTTTGCATATTGTAAAAATATACTACAGTAATTGTGCACATTGTAAAAATATACTACAGTCAGTGCACATTGTTAAAATATACTACAGTAATTGTGCACATTGAAAACATATACTACAGTGATTGTGCACATTGTATAAATATACTACAGTAATTGTGCACATTGTAAAAATATACAACAGTCAGTGCACATTGTTAAAATATACTACAGTAATTGTGCACATTGTAAAAATATACTACAGTAATTTACACATTGTAAAATATACTACAGTAATTGTGCACATTGTAAAAGTATACTACAGTAATTGTGCACATTGCATAAGTATACTACAGTAATTGTGCACATTGTAAAAATATGCAACGGTCAGTGTACGTTGTACAAATATACGACACTAATTGTGCACATTGTAAAAATATACAACAGTCAGTGCACATTATAAAAATATACTTCAGTAATTGTGCACATTGTAAAAATATACAACAGTCAGTGCACATTGTAAAAATATACTACAGTAATTGTGCACATTGTATAAATATACTACACTATTTGTGCACATTGTAAAAATATACAACAGTCAGTGTACATTTTACAAATATACTACAGTAATTGTGCACATTGTAAAAATATACTACAGTAATTTACACATTGTAAAATATACTACAGTAATTGTGCACATTGTAAAAGTATACTACAGTAATTGTGCACATTGCATAAGTATACTACAGTAATTGTGCACATTGTAAAAATATGCAACGGTCAGTGTACGTTGTACAAATATACGACACTAATTGTGCACATTGTAAAAATATACAACAGTCAGTGCACATTATAAAAATATACTTCAGTAATTGTGCACATTGTAAAAATATACAACAGTCAGTGCACATTGTAAAAATATACTACAGTAATTGTGCACATTGTATAAATATACTACACTATTTGTGCACATTGTAAAAATATACAACAGTCAGTGTACATTTTACAAATATACTACAGTAATTGTGCACATTGTAAAAATATACTGCAGTAATTGTGCACATTGTAAAAATATACTACAGTAATTGTGCACATTGTAAAAATATATTACAGTAATTGTGCACATTGGACAAATATACTTCAGTAATTGTGCACAATTATTGTAAAACTATTTACACTAATTGTGCACATTGTTAAAATATACAACAGTCAGTGCACATTGTAAAAATTTACTATAGTAATTGTGCACATTGTAAAAATATACTACAGTAATTGTGCACATTGTTAAAATATTTTACACTAATTGAGCACATTGTAAAAATGTACTACAGTAATTGTGCACATTGTAAAACTATACTTCAATAATTGTGCACATTGTACAAATATACTACAGTAATTGTAAACAATTATTGTACAAATATTTTACACTAATTGTGCACATTGTAAAACTATACTAAAGTAATTGTGCACATTTTAAAAATATACAACAGTCAGTGTACATTGTACAAATATACTACAGTAATTGTGAACATTGTACAAATATACTACAGTAATTGTAAACAATTATTGTAAAAATATTTTACACTAATTGTGCACATTGTAAAAATATACTACAGTAATTGTGCACATTGTAAAAATATACAACAGTCAGTGTACATTTTACAAATATACTACAGTAATTGTGCACATTGTAAAAATATACTGCAGTAATTATGCACATTGTAAAAATATACTGCAGTAATTGTGCACATTGTAAAAATATACTACAGTAATTGTGCACATTGTAAAAATATATTACAGTAATTGTGCACATTGGACAAATATACTTCAGTAATTGTGCACAATTATTGTAAAACTATTTTACACTAATTGTGCACATTGTTAAAATATACAACAGTCAGTGCACATTGTAAAAATATACTACAGTAATTGTACACATTGTAAAAATATACTACAGTAGTTTGCATATTGTAAAAATATACTACAGTAATTGTGCACATTGTAAAAATATACTACAGTCAGTGCACATTGTTAAAATATACTACAGTAATTGTGCACATTGTAAACATATACTACAGTGATTGTGCACATTGTATAAATATACTACAGTAATTGTGCACATTGTAAAAATATACAACAGTCAGTGCACATTGTAAAAATATACTACAGTAATTGTGCACATTGTAAAAATATACTACAGTAATTGTGCACATTGTAAAAGTATACTACAGTAATTGTGCACATTGTATAAATATACGACAGTAATTGTGCACATTGTAAAAATATGCAACGGTCAGTGTACGTTGTACAAATATACGACACTTATTGTGCACATTGTAAAAATATACAACAGTCAGTGCACATTATAAAAATATACTACAGTAATTGTGCACATTGTAAAAATATACTACAGTAATTGTGCACATTGTAAAAGTATACTACAGTAATTCTAAACATTGTAAAAATATACAACAGTCAGTGTACATTGTACAAATATACTACAGTAATTGTGCACATTGTATAAATATACTACAGTAATTGTAAACAATTATTGTAAAAATATTTTACACTAATTGTGCACATTGTAAAAGTATACTACAGTAATTGTGCACATTGTATAAATATACGACAGTAATTGTGCACATTGTAAAAATATGCAACGGTCAGTGTACGTTGTACAAATATACGACACTAATTGTGCTCATTGTAAAAATATACAACAGTCAGTGCACATTATAAAAATATACTACAGTAATTGTGCACATTGTAAAAATATACAACAGTCAGTGTACATTGTACAAATATACTACAGTATTTGTGAACATTGTACAAATATACTACAGTAATTGTAAACAATTATTGTAAAAATATTTTACACTAATTGTGCACATTGTAAAAATATACTTCAGTAATTGTGCACATTGTATAAATATACTACACTAATTGTGCACATTGTAAAAATATACAACAGTCAGTGTACATTTTACAAATATACTACAGTAATTGTGCACATTGTAAAAAATATACTGCAGTAATTGTGCACATTGTAAAAATATACTACAGTAATTGTGCACATTGTAAAAATATATTACAGTAATTGTGCACATTGGACAAATATACTTCAGTAATTGTGCACAATTATTGTAAAACTATTTTACACTAATTGTGCACATTGTTAAAATATACAACAGTCAGTGCACATTGTAAAAATTTACTATAGTAATTGTGCACATTGTAAAAATATACTACAGTAATTGTGCACATTGTTAAAATATTTTACACTAATTGAGCACATTGTAAAAATGTACTACAGTAATTGTGCACATTGTAAAACTATACTTCAATAATTGTGCACATTGTACAAATATACTACAGTAATTGTAAACAATTATTGTACAGATATTTTACACTAATTGTGCACATTGTAAAACTATACTAAAGTAATTGTGCACATTTTAAAAATATACAACAGTCAGTGTACATTGTACAAATATACTACAGTAATTGTGAACATTGTACAAATATACTACAGTAATTGTAAACAATTATTGTAAAAATATTTTACACTAATTGTGCACATTGTAAAAATATACTACAGTAATTGTGCACATTGTATAAATATACTACACTAATTGTGCACATTGTAAAAATATACAACAGTCAGTGTACATTTTACATATATACTACAGTAATTGTGCACATTGTAAAAATATACTGCAGTAATTATGCACATTGTAAAAATATACTACAGTAATTGTGCACATTGTAAAAATATACAACAGTCAGTGCACATTGTAAAAATATATTACAGTAATTGTTTACATTGGACAAATATACTTCAGTAATTGTGCACAATTATTGTAAAACTATTTTACACTAATTGTGCACATTGTTAAAATATACAACAGTTAGTGCACATTGTAAAAATATACTACAGTAATTGTGCACATTGTAAAAATATACTACAGTCAGTGCACATTGTTAAAATATACTACAGTAATTGTGCCCATTGTAAACATATACTACAGTGATTGTGCACATTGTATAAATATACTACAGTAATTGTGCACATTGTAAAAATATACAACAGTCAGTGCACATTGTAAAAATATACTACAGTAATTGTGCACATTGTAAAAATATACTACAGTAATTTGCACATTGTAAAAATATACTACAGTAATTGTGCACATTGTAAAAGTATACTACAGTAATTGTGCACATTGTATAAATATACGACAGTAATTGTGCACATTGTAAAATATGCAACGGTCAGTGTACGCTGTACAAATATACGACACTTATTGTGCACATTGTAAAAATATACAACAGTCAGTGCACATTATAAAAATATACTACAGTAATTGTGCACATTGTAAAAATATACTACAGTAATTGTGCACATTGTAAAAGTATACTACAGTAATTCTGCACATTGTAAAAATATACAACAGTCAGTGTACATTGTACAAATATACTACAGTAATTGTGCACATTGTATAAATATACTACATTAATTGTAAACAATTATTGTAAAAATATTTTACACTAATTGTGCACATTGTAAAAATATGCTACAGTAATTGTGCACATTGTAAAAGTATACTACAGTAATTCTGCACATTGTAAAAATATACACCAGTCAGTTTACATTGTTAAAATATACTACAGTAATTGTGCACATTGTAAACATATACTACAGTGATTGTGCACATTGTATAAATATACTACAGTAATTGTGCACATTGTAAAAATATACAACAGTCAGTGCACATTGTAAAAATATACTACAGTAATTGTGCACATTGTAAAAATATACTACAGTAATTTGCACATTGTAAAAATATACTACAGTAATTGTGCACATTGTAAAATTATACTACAGTAATTGTGCACATTGTATAAATATACTACAGTAATTGTGCACATTGTAAAAATATGCAACGGTCAGTGTACGTTGTACAAATATACGACACTAATTGTGCACATTGTAAAAATATACAACAGTCAGTGCACATTATAAAAATATACTACAGTAATTGTGCACATTGTAAAAATATACAACAGTCAGTGTAAATTGTACAAATATACTACAGTATTTGTGAACATTGTATAAATATACTACAGTAATTGTAAACAATTATTGTAAAAATATTTTACACTAATTGTGCACATTGTAAAAATATACTTCAGTAATTGTGCACATTGTATAAATATATATTTTACACTAATTGTGCACATTGTAAAACTATACTACAGTAATTGTGCACATTTTAAAAATATACAACAGTCAGTGTACATTGTACAAATATACTACAGTAATTGTGAACATTGTACAAATATACTACAGTAATTGTAAACAATTATTGTAAAAATATTTTACACTAATTGTGCACATTGTAAAAATATACTACAGTAATTGTGCACATTGTATAAATATACTACACTAATTGTGCACATTGTAAAAATATACAACAGTCAGTGTACATTTTACAAATATACTACAGTAATTGTGCACATTGTAAAAATATACTGCAGTAATTATGCACATTGTAAAAATATACTACAGTAATTGTGCACATTGTAAAAATATACAACAGTCAGTGCACATTGTAAAAATATATTACAGTAATTGTTTACATTGGACAAATATACTTCAGTAATTGTGCACAATTATTGTAAAACTATTTTAAACTAATTGTGCACAATGTTAAAATATACAACAGTTAGTGCACATTGTAAAAATATACTACAGTAATTGTGCACATTGTAAAAATATACTACAGTCAGTGCACATTGTTAAAATATACTACAGTAATTGTGCCCATTGTAAACATATACTACAGTGATTGTGCACATTGTATAAATATACTACAGTAATTGTGCACATTGTAAAAATATACAACAGTCAGTGCACATTGTAAAAATATACTACAGTAATTGTGCACATTGTAAAAATATACTACAGTAATTTGCACATTGTAAAAATATACTACAGTAATTGTGCACATTGTAAAAGTATACTACAGTAATTGTGCACATTGTATAAATATACGACAGTAATTGTGCACATTGTAAAAATATGCAACGGTCAGTGTACGTTGTACAAATATACGACACTTATTGTGCACATTGTAAAAATATACAACAGTCAGTGCACATTGTAAAAATATACTACAGTAATTGTGCACATTGTATAAATATACTACACTATTTGTGCACATTGTAAAAATATACAACAGTCAGTGTACATTTTACAAATATACTACAGTAATTGTGCACATTGTAAAAATATACTACAGTAATTTACACATTGTAAAATATACTACAGTAATTGTGCACATTGTAAAAGTATACTACAGTAATTGTGCACATTGCATAAGTATACTACAGTAATTGTGCACATTGTAAAAATATGCAACGGTCAGTGTACGTTGTACAAATATACGACACTAATTGTGCACATTGTAAAAATATACAACAGTCAGTGCACATTATAAAAATATACTTCAGTAATTGTGCACATTGTAAAAATATACAACAGTCAGTGCACATTGTAAAAATATACTACAGTAATTGTGCACATTGTATAAATATACTACACTATTTGTGCACATTGTAAAAATATACAACAGTCAGTGTACATTTTACAAATATACTACAGTAATTGTGCACATTGTAAAAATATACTGCAGTAATTGTGCACATTGTAAAAATATACTACAGTAATTGTGCACATTGTAAAAATATATTACAGTAATTGTGCACATTGGACAAATATACTTCAGTAATTGTGCACAATTATTGTAAAACTATTTACACTAATTGTGCACATTGTTAAAATATACAACAGTCAGTGCACATTGTAAAAATTTACTATAGTAATTGTGCACATTGTAAAAATATACTACAGTAATTGTGCACATTGTTAAAATATTTTACACTAATTGAGCACATTGTAAAAATGTACTACAGTAATTGTGCACATTGTAAAACTATACTTCAATAATTGTGCACATTGTACAAATATACTACAGTAATTGTAAACAATTATTGTACAAATATTTTACACTAATTGTGCACATTGTAAAACTATACTAAAGTAATTGTGCACATTTTAAAAATATACAACAGTCAGTGTACATTGTACAAATATACTACAGTAATTGTGAACATTGTACAAATATACTACAGTAATTGTAAACAATTATTGTAAAAATATTTTACACTAATTGTGCACATTGTAAAAATATACTACAGTAATTGTGCACATTGTAAAAATATACAACAGTCAGTGTACATTTTACAAATATACTACAGTAATTGTGCACATTGTAAAAATATACTGCAGTAATTATGCACATTGTAAAAATATACTGCAGTAATTGTGCACATTGTAAAAATATACTACAGTAATTGTGCACATTGTAAAAATATATTACAGTAATTGTGCACATTGGACAAATATACTTCAGTAATTGTGCACAATTATTGTAAAACTATTTTACACTAATTGTGCACATTGTTAAAATATACAACAGTCAGTGCACATTGTAAAAATATACTACAGTAATTGTACACATTGTAAAAATATACTACAGTAGTTTGCATATTGTAAAAATATACTACAGTAATTGTGCACATTGTAAAAATATACTACAGTCAGTGCACATTGTTAAAATATACTACAGTAATTGTGCACATTGTAAACATATACTACAGTGATTGTGCACATTGTATAAATATACTACAGTAATTGTGCACATTGTAAAAATATACAACAGTCAGTGCACATTGTAAAAATATACTACAGTAATTGTGCACATTGTAAAAATATACTACAGTAATTGTGCACATTGTAAAAGTATACTACAGTAATTGTGCACATTGTATAAATATACGACAGTAATTGTGCACATTGTAAAAATATGCAACGGTCAGTGTACGTTGTACAAATATACGACACTTATTGTGCACATTGTAAAAATATACAACAGTAATTGTGCACATTGTATAAATATACTACACTAATTGTGCACATTGTAAAAATATACAACAGTCAGTGTACATTTTACAAATATACTACAGTAATTGTGCACATTGTAAAAATATACTGCAGTAATTATGCACATTGTAAAAATATACTACAGTAATTGTGCACATTGTAAAAATATACAACAGTCAGTGCACATTGTAAAAATATATTACAGTAATTGTTTACATTGGACAAATATACTTCAGTAATTGTGCACAATTATTGTAAAACTATTTTAAACTAATTGTGCACAATGTTAAAATATACAACAGTTAGTGCACATTGTAAAAATATACTACAGTAATTGTGCACATTGTAAAAATATACTACAGTCAGTGCACATTGTTAAAATATACTACAGTAATTGTGCCCATTGTAAACATATACTACAGTGATTGTGCACATTGTATAAATATACTACAGTAATTGTGCACATTGTAAAAATATACAACAGTCAGTGCACATTGTAAAAATATACTACAGTAATTGTGCACATTGTAAAAATATACTACAGTAATTTGCACATTGTAAAAATATACTACAGTAATTGTGCACATTGTAAAAGTATACTACAGTAATTGTGCACATTGTATAAATATACGACAGTAATTGTGCACATTGTAAAAATATGCAACGGTCAGTGTACGTTGTACAAATATACGACACTTATTGTGCACATTGTAAAAATATACAACAGTCAGTGCACATTGTAAAAATATACTACAGTAATTGTGCACATTGTATAAATATACTACACTATTTGTGCACATTGTAAAAATATACAACAGTCAGTGTACATTTTACAAATATACTACAGTAATTGTGCACATTGTAAAAATATACTACAGTAATTTACACATTGTAAAATATACTACAGTAATTGTGCACATTGTAAAAGTATACTACAGTAATTGTGCACATTGCATAAGTATACTACAGTAATTGTGCACATTGTAAAAATATGCAACGGTCAGTGTACGTTGTACAAATATACGACACTAATTGTGCACATTGTAAAAATATACAACAGTCAGTGCACATTATAAAAATATACTTCAGTAATTGTGCACATTGTAAAAATATACAACAGTCAGTGCACATTGTAAAAATATACTACAGTAATTGTGCACATTGTATAAATATACTACACTATTTGTGCACATTGTAAAAATATACAACAGTCAGTGTACATTTTACAAATATACTACAGTAATTGTGCACATTGTAAAAATATACTGCAGTAATTGTGCACATTGTAAAAATATACTACAGTAATTGTGCACATTGTAAAAATATATTACAGTAATTGTGCACATTGGACAAATATACTTCAGTAATTGTGCACAATTATTGTAAAACTATTTACACTAATTGTGCACATTGTTAAAATATACAACAGTCAGTGCACATTGTAAAAATTTACTATAGTAATTGTGCACATTGTAAAAATATACTACAGTAATTGTGCACATTGTTAAAATATTTTACACTAATTGAGCACATTGTAAAAATGTACTACAGTAATTGTGCACATTGTAAAACTATACTTCAATAATTGTGCACATTGTACAAATATACTACAGTAATTGTAAACAATTATTGTACAAATATTTTACACTAATTGTGCACATTGTAAAACTATACTAAAGTAATTGTGCACATTTTAAAAATATACAACAGTCAGTGTACATTTTACATATATACTACAGTAATTGTGCACATTGTAAAAATATACTGCAGTAATTATGCACATTGTAAAAATATACTACAGTAATTGTGCACATTGTAAAAATATACAACAGTCAGTGCACATTGTAAAAATATATTACAGTAATTGTTTACATTGGACAAATATACTTCAGTAATTGTGCACAATTATTGTAAAACTATTTTAAACTAATTGTGCACAATGTTAAAATATACAACAGTTAGTGCACATTGTAAAAATATACTACAGTAATTGTGCACATTGTAAAAATATACTACAGTCAGTGCACATTGTTAAAATATACTACAGTAATTGTGCCCATTGTAAACATATACTACAGTGATTGTGCACATTGTATAAATATACTACAGTAATTGTGCACATTGTAAAAATATACAACAGTCAGTGCACATTGTAAAAATATACTACAGTAATTGTGCACATTGTAAAAATATACTACAGTAATTTGCACATTGTAAAAATATACTACAGTAATTGTGCACATTGTAAAAGTATACTACAGTAATTGTGCACATTGTATAAATATACGACAGTAATTGTGCACATTGTAAAAATATGCAACGGTCAGTGTACGTTGTACAAATATACGACACTTATTGTGCACATTGTAAAAATATACAACAGTCAGTGCACATTGTAAAAATATACTACAGTAATTGTGCACATTGTATAAATATACTACACTATTTGTGCACATTGTAAAAATATACAACAGTCAGTGTACATTTTACAAATATACTACAGTAATTGTGCACATTGTAAAAATATACTACAGTAATTTACACATTGTAAAATATACTACAGTAATTGTGCACATTGTAAAAGTATACTACAGTAATTGTGCACATTGCATAAGTATACTACAGTAATTGTGCACATTGTAAAAATATGCAACGGTCAGTGTACGTTGTACAAATATACGACACTAATTGTGCACATTGTAAAAATATACAACAGTCAGTGCACATTATAAAAATATACTTCAGTAATTGTGCACATTGTAAAAATATACAACAGTCAGTGCACATTGTAAAAATATACTACAGTAATTGTGCACATTGTATAAATATACTACACTATTTGTGCACATTGTAAAAATATACAACAGTCAGTGTACATTTTACAAATATACTACAGTAATTGTGCACATTGTAAAAATATACTGCAGTAATTGTGCACATTGTAAAAATATACTACAGTAATTGTGCACATTGTAAAAATATATTACAGTAATTGTGCACATTGGACAAATATACTTCAGTAATTGTGCACAATTATTGTAAAACTATTTACACTAATTGTGCACATTGTTAAAATATACAACAGTCAGTGCACATTGTAAAAATTTACTATAGTAATTGTGCACATTGTAAAAATATACTACAGTAATTGTGCACATTGTTAAAATATTTTACACTAATTGAGCACATTGTAAAAATGTACTACAGTAATTGTGCACATTGTAAAACTATACTTCAATAATTGTGCACATTGTACAAATATACTACAGTAATTGTAAACAATTATTGTACAAATATTTTACACTAATTGTGCACATTGTAAAACTATACTAAAGTAATTGTGCACATTTTAAAAATATACAACAGTCAGTGTACATTGTACAAATATACTACAGTAATTGTGAACATTGTACAAATATACTACAGTAATTGTAAACAATTATTGTAAAAATATTTTACACTAATTGTGCACATTGTAAAAATATACTACAGTAATTGTGCACATTGTAAAAATATACAACAGTCAGTGTACATTTTACAAATATACTACAGTAATTGTGCACATTGTAAAAATATACTGCAGTAATTATGCACATTGTAAAAATATACTGCAGTAATTGTGCACATTGTAAAAATATACTACAGTAATTGTGCACATTGTAAAAATATATTACAGTAATTGTGCACATTGGACAAATATACTTCAGTAATTGTGCACAATTATTGTAAAACTATTTTACACTAATTGTGCACATTGTTAAAATATACAACAGTCAGTGCACATTGTAAAAATATACTACAGTAATTGTACACATTGTAAAAATATACTACAGTAGTTTGCATATTGTAAAAATATACTACAGTAATTGTGCACATTGTAAAAATATACTACAGTCAGTGCACATTGTTAAAATATACTACAGTAATTGTGCACATTGTAAACATATACTACAGTGATTGTGCACATTGTATAAATATACTACAGTAATTGTGCACATTGTAAAAATATACAACAGTCAGTGCACATTGTAAAAATATACTACAGTAATTGTGCACATTGTAAAAATATACTACAGTAATTGTGCACATTGTAAAAGTATACTACAGTAATTGTGCACATTGTATAAATATACGACAGTAATTGTGCACATTGTAAAAATATGCAACGGTCAGTGTACGTTGTACAAATATACGACACTTATTGTGCACATTGTAAAAATATACAACAGTCAGTGCACATTATAAAAATATACTACAGTAATTGTGCACATTGTAAAAATATACTACAGTAATTGTGCACATTGTAAAAGTATACTACAGTAATTCTAAACATTGTAAAAATATACAACAGTCAGTGTACATTGTACAAATATACTACAGTAATTGTGCACATTGTATAAATATACTACAGTAATTGTAAACAATTATTGTAAAAATATTTTACACTAATTGTGCACATTGTAAAAGTATACTACAGTAATTGTGCACATTGTATAAATATACGACAGTAATTGTGCACATTGTAAAAATATGCAACGGTCAGTGTACGTTGTACAAATATACGACACTAATTGTGCACATTGTAAAAATATACAACAGTCAGTGCACATTATAAAAATATACTACAGTAATTGTGCACATTGTAAAAATATACAACAGTCAGTGTACATTGTACAAATATACTACAGTATTTGTGAACATTGTACAAATATACTACAGTAATTGTAAACAATTATTGTAAAAATATTTTACACTAATTGTGCACATTGTAAAAATATACTTCAGTAATTGTGCACATTGTATAAATATACTACACTAATTGTGCACATTGTAAAAATATACAACAGTCAGTGTACATTTTACAAATATACTACAGTAATTGTGCACATTGTAAAAAATATACTGCAGTAATTGTGCACATTGTAAAAATATACTACAGTAATTGTGCACATTGTAAAAATATATTACAGTAATTGTGCACATTGGACAAATATACTTCAGTAATTGTGCACAATTATTGTAAAACTATTTTACACTAATTGTGCACATTGTTAAAATATACAACAGTCAGTGCACATTGTAAAAATTTACTATAGTAATTGTGCACATTGTAAAAATATACTACAGTAATTGTGCACATTGTTAAAATATTTTACACTAATTGAGCACATTGTAAAAATGTACTACAGTAATTGTGCACATTGTAAAACTATACTTCAATAATTGTGCACATTGTACAAATATACTACAGTAATTGTAAACAATTATTGTACAGATATTTTACACTAATTGTGCACATTGTAAAACTATACTAAAGTAATTGTGCACATTGTAAAAATATACAACAGTCAGAGTACATTGTACAAATATACTACAGTAATTGTGAACATTGTACAAATATACTACAGTAATTGTAAACAATTATTGTAAAAATATTTTACACTTATTGTGCACATTGTATAAATATACTACAGTAATTGTGCACATTGTAAAAATATACAACAGTCAGTGCACATTGTAAAAATATACTACAGTAATTGTGCACATTGTAAAAATATACTACAGTAATTTGCACATTGTAAAAATATACTACAGTAATTGTGCACATTGTAAAAGTATACTACAATAATTGTGCACATTGTATAAATATACTACAGTAATTGTGCACATTGTAAAAATATGCAACGGTCAGTGTACGTTGTACAAATATACGACACTAATTGTGCACATTGTAAAAATATACAACAGTCAGTGCACATTATAAAAATATACTACAGTAATTGTGCACATTGTAAAAGTATACTACAGTAATTCTGCACATTGTAAAAATATACAACAGTCAGTGTACATTGTACAAATATACTACAGTAATTGTGCACATTGTATAAATATACTACAGTAATTGTAAACAATTATAGTAAAAATATTTTACACTAATTGTGCACATTGTAAAAATATGCTACAGTAATTGTGCACATTGTAAAAATATACTACAGTAATTTGCACATTGAAAAAATATACTAAAGTAATTGTGCACATTGTAAAAGTATACTACAGTAATTGTGCACATTGTATAAATATACTACAGTAATTGTGCACATTGTAAAAATATGCAACGGTCAGTGTACGTTGTACAAATATACGACACTAATTGTGCACATTGTAAAAATATACAACAGTCAGTGCACATTATAAAAATATACTACAGTAATTGTGCACATTGTAAAAGTATACTACAGTAATTCTGCACATTGTAAAAATATACAACAGTCAGTGTACATTGTACAAATATATTACAGTAATTGTGCACATTGTATAAATATACTAGAGTAATTGTAAACAATTATAGTAAAAATATTTTACACTAATTGTGCACATTGTAAAAATATGCTACAGTAATTGTGCACATTGTAAAAATATACTACAGTAATTTGCACATTGTAAAAATATACTACAGTAATTGTGCACATTGTAAAAGTATACTACAGTAATTGTGCACATTGTATAAATATACTACAGTAATTGTGCACATTGTAAAAATATGCAACGGTCAGTGTACGTTGTACAAATATACAACACTAATTGTGCACATTGTAAAAATATACAACAGTCAGTGCACATTATAAAAATATACTACAGTAGTTTGCATATTGTAAAAATATACTACAGTAATTGTGCACATTGTAAAAATATACTACAGTCAGTGCACATTGTTAAAATATACTACAGTAATTGTGCACATTGAAAACATATACTACAGTGATTGTGCACATTGTATAAATATACTACAGTAATTGTGCACATTGTAAAAATATACAACAGTCAGTGCACATTGTTAAAATATACTACAGTAATTGTGCACATTGTAAAAATATACTACAGTAATTTACACATTGTAAAATATACTACAGTAATTGTGCACATTGTAAAAGTATACTACAGTAATTGTGCACATTGCATAAGTATACTACAGTAATTGTGCACATTGTAAAAATATGCAACGGTCAGTGTACGTTGTACAAATATACGACACTAATTGTGCACATTGTAAAAATATACAACAGTCAGTGCACATTATAAAAATATACTTCAGTAATTGTGCACATTGTAAAAATATACAACAGTCAGTGCACATTGTAAAAATATACTACAGTAATTGTGCACATTGTATAAATATACTACACTATTTGTGCACATTGTAAAAATATACAACAGTCAGTGTACATTTTACAAATATACTACAGTAATTGTGCACATTGTAAAAATATACTACAGTAATTTACACATTGTAAAATATACTACAGTAATTGTGCACATTGTAAAAGTATACTACAGTAATTGTGCACATTGCATAAGTATACTACAGTAATTGTGCACATTGTAAAAATATGCAACGGTCAGTGTACGTTGTACAAATATACGACACTAATTGTGCACATTGTAAAAATATACAACAGTCAGTGCACATTATAAAAATATACTTCAGTAATTGTGCACATTGTAAAAATATACAACAGTCAGTGCACATTGTAAAAATATACTACAGTAATTGTGCACATTGTATAAATATACTACACTATTTGTGCACATTGTAAAAATATACAACAGTCAGTGTACATTTTACAAATATACTACAGTAATTGTGCACATTGTAAAAATATACTGCAGTAATTGTGCACATTGTAAAAATATACTACAGTAATTGTGCACATTGTAAAAATATATTACAGTAATTGTGCACATTGGACAAATATACTTCAGTAATTGTGCACAATTATTGTAAAACTATTTACACTAATTGTGCACATTGTTAAAATATACAACAGTCAGTGCACATTGTAAAAATTTACTATAGTAATTGTGCACATTGTAAAAATATACTACAGTAATTGTGCACATTGTTAAAATATTTTACACTAATTGAGCACATTGTAAAAATGTACTACAGTAATTGTGCACATTGTAAAACTATACTTCAATAATTGTGCACATTGTACAAATATACTACAGTAATTGTAAACAATTATTGTACAAATATTTTACACTAATTGTGCACATTGTAAAACTATACTAAAGTAATTGTGCACATTTTAAAAATATACAACAGTCAGTGTACATTGTACAAATATACTACAGTAATTGTGAACATTGTACAAATATACTACAGTAATTGTAAACAATTATTGTAAAAATATTTTACACTAATTGTGCACATTGTAAAAATATACTACAGTAATTGTGCACATTGTAAAAATATACAACAGTCAGTGTACATTTTACAAATATACTACAGTAATTGTGCACATTGTAAAAATATACTGCAGTAATTATGCACATTGTAAAAATATACTGCAGTAATTGTGCACATTGTAAAAATATACTACAGTAATTGTGCACATTGTAAAAATATATTACAGTAATTGTGCACATTGGACAAATATACTTCAGTAATTGTGCACAATTATTGTAAAACTATTTTACACTAATTGTGCACATTGTTAAAATATACAACAGTCAGTGCACATTGTAAAAATATACTACAGTAATTGTACACATTGTAAAAATATACTACAGTAGTTTGCATATTGTAAAAATATACTACAGTAATTGTGCACATTGTAAAAATATACTACAGTCAGTGCACATTGTTAAAATATACTACAGTAATTGTGCACATTGTAAACATATACTACAGTGATTGTGCACATTGTATAAATATACTACAGTAATTGTGCACATTGTAAAAATATACAACAGTCAGTGCACATTGTAAAAATATACTACAGTAATTGTGCACATTGTAAAAATATACTACAGTAATTGTGCACATTGTAAAAGTATACTACAGTAATTGTGCACATTGTATAAATATACGACAGTAATTGTGCACATTGTAAAAATATGCAACGGTCAGTGTACGTTGTACAAATATACGACACTTATTGTGCACATTGTAAAAATATACAACAGTCAGTGCACATTATAAAAATATACTACAGTAATTGTGCACATTGTAAAAATATACTACAGTAATTGTGCACATTGTAAAAGTATACTACAGTAATTCTAAACATTGTAAAAATATACAACAGTCAGTGTACATTGTACAAATATACTACAGTAATTGTGCACATTGTATAAATATACTACAGTAATTGTAAACAATTATTGTAAAAATATTTTACACTAATTGTGCACATTGTAAAAGTATACTACAGTAATTGTGCACATTGTATAAATATACGACAGTAATTGTGCACATTGTAAAAATATGCAACGGTCAGTGTACGTTGTACAAATATACGACACTAATTGTGCTCATTGTAAAAATATACAACAGTCAGTGCACATTATAAAAATATACTACAGTAATTGTGCACATTGTAAAAATATACAACAGTCAGTGTACATTGTACAAATATACTACAGTATTTGTGAACATTGTACAAATATACTACAGTAATTGTAAACAATTATTGTAAAAATATTTTACACTAATTGTGCACATTGTAAAAATATACTTCAGTAATTGTGCACATTGTATAAATATACTACACTAATTGTGCACATTGTAAAAATATACAACAGTCAGTGTACATTTTACAAATATACTACAGTAATTGTGCACATTGTAAAAAATATACTGCAGTAATTGTGCACATTGTAAAAATATACTACAGTAATTGTGCACATTGTAAAAATATATTACAGTAATTGTGCACATTGGACAAATATACTTCAGTAATTGTGCACAATTATTGTAAAACTATTTTACACTAATTGTGCACATTGTTAAAATATACAACAGTCAGTGCACATTGTAAAAATTTACTATAGTAATTGTGCACATTGTAAAAATATACTACAGTAATTGTGCACATTGTTAAAATATTTTACACTAATTGAGCACATTGTAAAAATGTACTACAGTAATTGTGCACATTGTAAAACTATACTTCAATAATTGTGCACATTGTACAAATATACTACAGTAATTGTAAACAATTATTGTACAGATATTTTACACTAATTGTGCACATTGTAAAACTATACTAAAGTAATTGTGCACATTTTAAAAATATACAACAGTCAGTGTACATTGTACAAATATACTACAGTAATTGTGAACATTGTACAAATATACTACAGTAATTGTAAACAATTATTGTAAAAATATTTTACACTAATTGTGCACATTGTAAAAATATACTACAGTAATTGTGCACATTGTATAAATATACTACACTAATTGTGCACATTGTAAAAATATACAACAGTCAGTGTACATTTTACATATATACTACAGTAATTGTGCACATTGTAAAAATATACTGCAGTAATTATGCACATTGTAAAAATATACTACAGTAATTGTGCACATTGTAAAAATATACAACAGTCAGTGCACATTGTAAAAATATATTACAGTAATTGTTTACATTGGACAAATATACTTCAGTAATTGTGCACAATTATTGTAAAACTATTTTACACTAATTGTGCACATTGTTAAAATATACAACAGTTAGTGCACATTGTAAAAATATACTACAGTAATTGTGCACATTGTAAAAATATACTACAGTCAGTGCACATTGTTAAAATATACTACAGTAATTGTGCCCATTGTAAACATATACTACAGTGATTGTGCACATTGTATAAATATACTACAGTAATTGTGCACATTGTAAAAATATACAACAGTCAGTGCACATTGTAAAAATATACTACAGTAATTGTGCACATTGTAAAAATATACTACAGTAATTTGCACATTGTAAAAATATACTACAGTAATTGTGCACATTGTAAAAGTATACTACAGTAATTGTGCACATTGTATAAATATACGACAGTAATTGTGCACATTGTAAAATATGCAACGGTCAGTGTACGCTGTACAAATATACGACACTTATTGTGCACATTGTAAAAATATACAACAGTCAGTGCACATTATAAAAATATACTACAGTAATTGTGCACATTGTAAAAATATACTACAGTAATTGTGCACATTGTAAAAGTATACTACAGTAATTCTGCACATTGTAAAAATATACAACAGTCAGTGTACATTGTACAAATATACTACAGTAATTGTGCACATTGTATAAATATACTACATTAATTGTAAACAATTATTGTAAAAATATTTTACACTAATTGTGCACATTGTAAAAATATGCTACAGTAATTGTGCACATTGTAAAAGTATACTACAGTA